>NC_054607.1:17287262-17596012 GCF_004785595.1 Juglans microcarpa x Juglans regia | reverse complement strand
TTATTCAATATTTATACACTCTACGACTATATATAATATTATTCAATTAATAAGTAATTTTTCATAAATCCATTTTTCATTAAAAAACGTAAGTTTATACAAGTTTGATCTAAAATCTTGAATTGATGCCTCAAATAAATTTTTTTTTGCTTAATGAAATGGATAAAAGTTCTAAATTATTTTATTTGGTATAAAATGTCACTCTTAAATGATTCATCTAGTATTCATTTTAACTTTAGATTACATATTAAAAAAATTAGTATAGTATTATATATCAAGAAGTTTGGGATCCGTATTAATAAATTTATTGTTTTCACATATTTAATTTTAATTTTAAACTTTTTTAGAATTTATCCATCAAATTAAAAGAATTAATAGGATCAAAGAAATTTATTTTGAAAGGACCACATTATAGTAACTAAATATACTATATATAAAAATTAAATAAAATTTTGGGACATATAGAGAAAAATTAGAGAAAGGCATTTATATGAATATACATGGATTAGACTATTTTGAAGAGCACGCAAGGATTATAATATTTTTGAGGGGGTCGATTTCCATATATATATTAAATTTGAAAAAAATTAAAAAAATTTAATTTATAAAAAGATTTTGGAAGGGCGATACATGGCAGGGGTTCCGCCACTGCACGCAAAAGATTAGTCAAGCAGCCAGCTTTGATAGCCCTTGTTTTTTCCGGAATTCCCTATTATTATTTTCGGACATAAACATCTTTGACCAAATTGGCCACTCCAAATTGGCCTTTTCTTTTTCTTTTTTTTTTAAATATTTTTTTATAACTTTTTAATCATTTTAAAATATTTTTTAAAAAAATATAAAAAAATATATCAATATATTAATGGTCACTTCTTTAACTATTAAATAAAGAATAAATTTAAAATTTTTCAACATCTTTTTAAATGTATATTATTTCTTTTTAAATATATATTATTTCTAACTTCTGGGTAGTATTTGATGTTGGGCAAGAAAAATATTACTCATTATTCTTATATTATATATTTTTTTATTTTTTTCTTAACAGACAACTGTTTCTCTAAATTATGTATTATATTTGAATAAAAAAATAAAAGAAGATAATTTAGAGCTCTGTTTAATCATTATTTTAGATAAATTTTTATTTTTACGTATATATGAGATCGGATGTAGAGATTGCATTCCTCAACATCAGGCAACTTGATTAATATTCCAACTGGTCTATAATATTTATTAGTTATGAGTTTCCATTGCTTAAAAATTTGTGGCTATACATTGTTTATTGGGTGATTAAAAATAATTATTCTAAAAATATTATTTTATCAGAGTCATAGACTTAAACATTACATTTATTTTATAATAAAAATAGTTTTATATTTTAATATATCACAATAAATAACATCAATTTATAAATTTATTTTTATGAAATATCTTTATAACTAAAACATTTCTTTTAACTTAATAATCAATTAATATATTTATATAATTTTATTAAAATAAAATTCAAATTTATAAAAGTTACCCTTTATATAATAGAGTTGTAAATAATTATAAAGTAGGTGATATTAAATATAATTATTAATGTTGTGATCTGGTAGATATATTTTATAGTAAAAATATTTTTATAATTTGTTGAATTATATCACATTATATTAATTTATATAATTTTTTATAATTAAATCATATTCTCGTATATATATTTTTTCTTTTTTAAAGAGACTCATCAAGATTTTTTCGTTTGAATTTAAAAATAAATTAAAATGAATTATGAATAATAATGAAATAGATTATAAATAATAATAAAATTTATAAATTAAAATTGATAAATAATAATAATATAAGATGTGAATTCAAATCGGACTTGCGCGTTGAAAAAAGTGCAAATGATTGTAATGCCCCGAGGTGTGCTGGCCTGTTATTTATTGGGTTGCCCCACACATTTACCATGAAAACATCTTTGGGTCCCACCCGACAGCCATGCATAGTGATTGGGTGTGCACTGGTCTTAAATGGCAGACTAGTGTATGGAGGATGAGCAATGTTGTACAGCCTCCTCCAATCTCTCCCTATTATATTTTTAAAAATTTTTTAAAATCTTAAAATTTTAAAAAAAAAATGGAGTTTTTTTAAATTAATTCAATTTTTTATTTATTATTTATATATTAAATATTAAATAATAAATTAATAATAAAAAAATATAGTATGTAAAAATTATGTAAATAATAAGAGATTATATATTTTTTGATGGAGGATTGGTGCTGAAGGAAGCAGTATTATTGGCTTTGGTTACGTTAACACTTCCAGGAAATGGGATATGATCTTGGAATCAAAGATGACTTAAAATTTTGAGTTGATATATGAGATTACTTAAAATTTGTCACATTATTAAGTGTGGTTGGAGATCCACTACGTTTGGTTCATAAATCTATCTCAATTTATCATTATAATTTTTTAAATTTTAATATAAAATATAATAAATAATTCAACTTTTTAAAATCTTAAAATAATAATAATATTAAAAAATAATATTCTAATAATATTTTATCATCTTAACTCAACTCAACTTAGTTCAACATGTAAACACAATCTATATTGCTCTATATTTAAACTGAGAAATTGTGTATGGCCTTTCATGATCCCGTATTTCCCATAGATTTGTTTATCTCTGAGCACCTCATAACTCCTATTACTTGTCACTACAATTTGCATTCATTAAAAATTAGAGCATTCACAATGATTTAGCTACTTTGCATATAAATACTAAATGAGTAACCACTTTGTTAAAAAATACTATTCACTTATGTGTAAATATTTTACTTTTTACTTAGTTCTCTTCTATAACGCTTGGTAGTTAGAATATATATATAGAGTTGAAGTACTTCGGACTTTTTAAATCCAATACTTTTCTAGTCCCAGTTCCGACTCTGATTTTAAACTTTGAGAAATTTGAGTATTTAAAGTAGGATCATCACAGTGAAAAGGAACAACTTTGAACAACTTTGGGGCTTCAATATATTTCCACATCCAGCTACGGGGATATGAAGGATAAATGTAATGATAAGATATATATACTTGGAAGTATGAAATTTGGAAAAGGTAGGTATAGAGAGAGCAAAGAAAATAGGATTGTTCATACAGATTCCGTCCCGAGAACTCGGTATACCCGGAATGGAACCCAAATTTCAAACCCGGGTTAGAACTCGGACCAGGTCAGACCCAAGCCGGAATCTGGATGAATCTAGGTTTTAAACCCGAAACTCCTGTTTAACCAGGTTTTTTTTTTTTTTTTCACATCATGAAATTAGTAGATCAAGAACACGTGCTTATAATTCACGATGAATTGATGAGAGCATGTGAAAAGTCTTTTTTTTTTTTGTTTAGCGCTAATAATATTCTCTATTTTTATATTGATAAGTCACCAGTATGTTCCAACATTTTAATGCAGGAAGCGAAAGTCGAAAGATCTGTGAAAGAAAAGACAAGAACAAGCAAAGAGTGAATAAGTGGCACCCGGATCTTGAAGAGGAATACGAAGATAGAGAGGGTAATATCTACAATAAGAAGACATACAATGATCAACAGCGGCAGAGATTGATTTAAGAAGAGTAGTTATTTCGAAAAAAAAAAAAAAAAAAAAAACCCGGGTACCGGTTGTAGGAGGATTTTGCAACTCGGGTTTTAGCCCAGATTTGTTTTGAGCTAGAATCTGATTTTTTAGGTTCTGAACTGGGCCAAGAAAAAAATCCAATTCAAATGAATAGTCCTAATAGAAAGTTTTAGTAGGTTGCTCGGGAGGCCCAAGATATTGGAGGAGGATGATGAGTTTGATTTTGGTTGTAGGAGAATAAATAAGAGAGAGAAAATTGACTACAACAAGATTTTGATCGACTTGATGATCTAAGTCTTAATTTAAACACAAGAAGGTCCATCTTCAAACCATTGAATAGCAAATCAAACATATGTAAGTCAAATTTGGACTAGAGTAGTGACAGAGTCAGACCAGCTAGCTCTCGATCCCTATTGCTAATTCTGTGCATTTATATAGCATGCAACCTTATTAACGTAGGAAATGAAGCATAATCTTAAGAGCAATCATGCATACTGCAACAACTAAACCATAATTTAGTATTAATTATATAAGAATTTAATTAGTTTTTACCTTCAATTCAAATAAACTGTCAACAGCAGCAGCAATTCAAAACAAATGAAGAAAAAAAACAAACAAACGCGCCGCCAATGTCCCTCACCGACATTCCCCGGCAATTTGACGGTTCTCCTATTTACTATCTATCTATGTTTTCGTTTCTCCTAACCAAAGATCGTGGAAAATAAGTAGTGGAAGTCTCTTGTAGCCAATCCAGACAGGCAAAATGCAGCACAAATCTTTTCACTTCTACTTTCAGTCGTAGTATTACAATCCGTGTAACAAAACCACTTTAAGTAGCTTCCCCTTGTGAGAAATGGGTGGGAGAAGTCATTGACCTCATATCCCTCTTTTGTTATTTTTATTTTTTGTGTTGTATTTACTGGTTTGAGTTGAATGTTAGGGCTTTCCTACCAGGGGTGAAACTACTAAGAGACTTAGGGGGCTAGCCACTTAGAATTTTCAAAATTTGATAAAAATTAAGTTTTGAAATGTATTTTTATGAAGTAGACTATATAAAAATTAGTATTTGGCCCTCTCAAAATTATTTTTTTTTTTAACTTGGCTCCCAAACTAGATTTTCTGCTCCAACCCTACTATTATATTATGTAATTGTTAAATATATTTATAATATGTTTTCTTAAAAACAAAAAACAAACTTTTAATATCAAGTTGAGTTAAAGTTATGGTCGAGATGCTACATACTCAAATCATTTTCCTACTTTATAATTACAATGCTCTTGTCTGAGTGCATGCTAGTTGTTAAGACAAATACAGCTGCTGCTTCAGAAGAAGGACCTGCACCTACAGCTGCAGCTTCAGAAGCAACCTCACCCTCTGGACGATGCTCATACGCACTACACACAGATAAGACGAATTCCAGAAAAGTCCAAAAGACTCCAAAATGAGAATATTCCAGGAATACAATCTGATGTGTACCAATCATTTGCATTTTGGTTGTTATGAAAAGTCTATAAATATGGACTCTGTTTGTAGTCAGGATGTATGAAAAAAGTGAAAGAATTCTAAATGAAAGAAAACTTCTTTTAGTCATTTTATCGAGTAGCTACAGTGCCTAGCTTATTTACTCTTTGTGGTATCTAGAGCTTGGTAAAAGGCTCACGCCTACATTTTTTTTGGTGCTCAACTCCTCCTTAACAGAGATTGTCCTAGCCCAGGTTCTTGAGTGTACCACATCGTCTGAAATCTGGTATGCTCTTCATAACCTATATGCTACACGCTCTTCAGCTCATCTTATCCAAACACAACTTTAGTTGACTACTTTGAAAAAGGGCTTGGAATCACTAACCGAATATTTCAACAAAGCAAAAAATCTTTCAGCTTCATTGAGCGCCGCAGGTTATCCTCTTTCTCCATCTCAGTTCTCTGCCTTTTTGCTTGCTGGTTTAGCTCTGAATATGAGTCGGTGGTCACCTCCATTGCCACTCGACCAGATTCTTTATCTTCCCATCAAAGATATAGTTATCTATTAAATCATAAGTCCCGGTTAGCACACTAGTCTCACTCTCTTCTCTCTGGTTCCTCGCTTTCGGGCCATCTCTAGCTGCGCATGTCACCAGTAGACCATCCACACCCTCTACTTTTCATAGAGGCATAAATACTTATGGACGTGGGGGTCGTCGAATGCGTGGTTCTGGTTGAGGTCCTCAAAATTTCTTCTCCACCCGTCCTGCGTCTCGTCCCACATGTCAAGTTTGTCGTAAATCTGGATATTCGGCCATTTCCTGTTATCATTGCTTCGACCACTCTTACCAAACTTCACCTCCCTCGTCTTTTACTGCAAACTACTCATCTCTCCCCAACTCAGGTTCTCCCTCGGCTCAATGGTTTCCAGACACTGCGGCTACCAATCACTTTACTTCGGACTTCGCTAATCTCAACATAGACTCTACCCCGTATCATGGCCCTGAACAAGTCAGCATCGGAGATGGCTCTTTGCTTTCCAATCCAAAATATTGGCACTGCTCAGCTTCACTCTTCTTCTGGCAAATATCTCCTTACTAAATTATTGCATGTTCCATCAATTACGAAAAATTTACTTTCTGTACGTCAGTTTTGTCTTGATAACTCTGTTTACTTTGAGTTTCACTCTTCATGTTTCTTTGTGAAGGATTTACAAATCCGGGAGGCACTTCTTCAAGGACCTATTAAAGATGGCCTTTATGTGCTTCCACTGGATCATGCACAGACCTCTGCACCTTCCACATCCTACCCTCAAGCTTTTCTTGGTGAACGTACCTCTGTTCCTTTATGGCATGCTCGCCTTGGCCATCCCTCATCTCAGATTACATCCTTCGTACTGAAGCAATTTCAACTTCCTGTTCATAACAAAGTTGGCTCTCACACTTGTGCTGCGTGTTCCCAAGCTAAAGTCCATGCTCTCCCACATCCTCCATCATCTTCCCGATCCATCAAACCTTTTCAATTACTTTTTCTTGATGTTTGGGACCCAGCACCCGTGTTATCTACTAATAGTTGTCGCTTTTATCTTTCTATTGTAGATGATCACTCCAAATATATTTGGCTTTTTCCTCTTCAGTCTAAATCAAATGTGTATACTATTTTTTTAGCTTTTTTGCAATATGTGAGTAATACCTTTTCTACAAATGTCATTTTTGTTCAGAGAATTTTGGCCTCTCCAGTCTTTGCTTAAGTCTTGTGGAATTTCACATCGTCTCACATGTCCTTACTCTCATGAACAAAATGGGTCTGTTGAGAGACGACATCGTCATATTGTAGAAACAGGACTCACACTACTTGCACATGCGTCCCAAATAAATATTGGTCAGAGGCTTTCCAGACAGCAGTCTTTCTAATTAATAGAACGCCCACTGCTGTTCTCAATCACAAATCACCCTTTCAAACTCTCTTTAATCAAACTCCTGATTATAATTTTTTAAGAGTGTTTGGTGTTGCTTGTTGGCCTAATCTTAGACCATTTAATTGACATAAAATGGATCAACGATCCCAACTGTGTGTTTTCATGGGTTATAGCCCAGATCACAAAGGCTATTTGTGCCTTCATCTCTCTACTAGTCGTACCTACATCTCAAGAGATGTTAAGTTTGACGAGCAAAATTATCCCTTTACAACTCTGTCCAATCCTCCTGTGTCTATCACTCAGTCTGGGCCCACTCTCACTCTAGTTCCACCATTAAACTCACAGCCCACCCACGTGAACTCCACCTCACCTCCCACGGACTCAAGCCCGTCACGTTCTCCTCCTTCCAGTCCTCATCAAACCAACTCAAGCCGTCCTCAAACACTTAGCCCATCACGTACACATTCTACCATTCTCGATTCTTCCTCACAGCTGCCTTCAACTTCATCCAACTCAAGCCCTAATCTCCAGCATTTTTCCTCGCAGCCGCCACTACCTCCATCACATTCAAACCCCAATATCTCTCATCTCTCCTCACAGCCGACCTCCTCTCTTCATCCAATGACTACCCGTGCCAAAAACAACATTCACTGCCCTAAAATTCGTTCGGATGGCACCCTCCCATGGCCTGACAAACCATCTCTGTCCACTACAGTTGCGTCTCCTCTCATACCCGAAGAGCCAACCTCCTATTCGGAGGCTTCGAAATTCCAAGAATGGAGAACAACCATGGTCCTTGAATTTCAGGCTTTGTTGCAAAATAAAACGTGGGACTTGGTTCCTGCGTCTCCTTCCTACAATGTACTTGGTGCTAAATGGGTCCTTAAGTCGAAACGCATGGTGGATGGTTCTCTTGAGCGCCGAAGGCTCGTCTTGTGGCCAAGGGATTCCACCAACAACCCGGTCTCGACTACACAGAGACATTTAGCCCTGTTGTTAAACCAGTGACCATTCATTTGCTTCTATCTCTTGCAGTGTCTTACAGATGGCCCTTGCACCAGTTAGATGTCCAGAATGCCTTCTTACATAGAGAACTCGAGGAAGATGTCTATATGCAGCATCCTCTAAGTTTTGTCAATCCTGATCTTTCTCTTCATGTTTGTAAGTTGCGAAAATCAATTTATGGTTTGAAGCAAGCCCCTAAGGCTTGGTTTTCTAAACTGTCCGATTGTTTGGTTTCTCTTGGTTTTCAAGGTTCAACCTCTGACTCCTCTCTCTTTATACTTCAGTAAAAATCTAGATGTATTTATGTTCTGATATATGTCGATGACTTCATAGTCACGGGTTCAAGCTCTGAGTTTATCTTTGAGTTTATTTTTGCATTGAGCTCTTTTTTTCCTGTCAAAGATTTGGGTTATTTGTATTATTTTTTAGGCATTGAAGTCACTAGAAATTTTTCTGGTCTTTACTTGTATCAATGTAAATACATATTTGATTTATTGCTTCGCAAGAACATGCATAACTCAAAGCCTGTTTCCACTCCATTGTGTGCTTCAGTAAAACTCACGACTCTTGATGGCCAAACTTTTGAAGATCCTCAACTTTACCGAAGTATTGTTGGGAGTCTTCAATATCTTTCATTTACCCGACCAAATATCTCTTACGCTATTAATAAAGTTTGTCAGTATATGCATTATCCCCGGCAGCCCCACTGGCAAGCCGTCAAACGAATTCTTCACTATCTTAATCTTATCAAAAACTTTGGTCTCCATTTTACTGCCTCTTCTCCTTGTAAGCTGGCAGCCTTCTCTGATGCTGATTGGGCAGGATGCCCGGATGATCGTAAGTCTACGGGCGGATTTTGCATTTATTTTGGGTCACATTTAATATCTTGGAGTTCAAAAAAACTATCCACCATAGCTCGGTCTTCCACTGAAGCCGAGTACAAGGCTGTAGCCAATGCTACATGTGAGGTTCTCTGGTTACAATCTCTTTTGAAAGAGTTTGGCATTTTTCTTTCTAATCCACCAACACTGTGGTGTGATAACTTAGGTGCTACTTATCTTTCAATTAATCATATTTTACATTCACGTACTAAACATGTTGAGTTAGATTATCATTTTGTTCGTGAGCGAGTAGCAAGCAAAACTCTTCAAGTCTCATTCATCTCAACCAAGGATCAGATAGTTGATATTTTTACCAAGTCGTTGTCCTCTGCACGTTTTTCACAGCTACGATCAAGCCTCACCGTTGGACCAGTGCCACTTGATTTGCGGGGGACTATTAAGACAATACAGCTGCAGCTTCAAAAGAAGGACATGCACCGCACCTACAGCTGCAGCTTCAGAAGCAACCTCACCTTCTGGACGATGCTCATATGCACTACACATAGATAAGACAAATTCTAGAAAAGTCTAAAAGATTCCAAAATGATAATATTCCAAGAATACAATCTGATGTGTATCAATTATTTGCATTTTAGTTGTTATGAAAAGTCAATAAATATAGACTCTATTTGTATTCAGATGTATGAAAAAAGTGAGAGAATTATGAATGAAAGAAAACTTTTTCAAGTCATTTTATCGAATAGCTGCCGTGCCTAGCTTATTTACTCTTTACTAGTCAGCTGGCTGATTGTGTGATGAGTCTTGCTTAAACTGAAGGAAAAACTTCAATCTTTAATGTTGGAATTTAATTAGACAGTGACTGTTCATGATGCCTGTCGATCGTACTGACCTTAGCAACTAGCTACTTTTTTTTTTTCTTTTATAAGATGAATTGAATTTAAAATTTAAAATTAAATAAAATATTATTAAAATATATATTTTTAATATTATTTTTATTTTAAAATTTAAAAAAATTAAATTATTTATTTTATTTTATATAAAATTTTAAAAAGATTGTAATGATTAAATGATATGAATTGAAAATAATTAGAAAAACAAACAAGGCATAGGCATAGCACATGAACTCAAGGAAAAATAACTTAAATTGTATTTGTATGTTGAATTGAGTTGAATTTTTTATTAATAGTAATAATATGAGATGATTGAGTGAGTTTTAAAGAATTCATTTAAAATATATTTAAATATTAAGATAAATTTTAATATATTTATAAAAAATTATAAAATAATTGGATCGCATCATTAAACAGTATTCTTCATCTGACATTTTTATACCTCTTCGGCGCCAAACCTGCAAGCGAAAGAAAAAAATATTAAAGGCAAATAACAGAAGCCGCACTTGCAATTAAATTAGGTTCACGTGGGTTTGTCAGGTGGCATTTAGTAACAATATGAAATCTAAACTTTGTCAGGTGTGGAACTATATTTAAAAAAAGGATGAAACATGTGTGTGGATATTCAAAATAATTTAAAAATAAAGTGTAATTAGCTGAGTTGTACATCTAAACGAAGTAAGACCTATATCAAGGTGAAGGTGGTGGTGGGTGAAACGCATAGAAATTCATTTATTATCTGCACAAATCTATTACCTATAGGACATGGGATTGAGTCTTGAGTCGGTTTGATAGTTCATGATTGAGTCTTTCTGTATACGTTACAACTTTCTAAACACAATTTCTTTGATTTAATTATCAAAACTTTTTTAAATTTTTACATAAAATAAAATAATTAATTTAATTTTTTTAAATTTAAAAATAATAATAATATTAAAAAAATATTTTAATAATATTTTATTTAATTTTTAACTTTTATCTTAATTCATTTACAAAAAGCCAGTATGTTGGAATAATTTCGTAAAACCATTTTATGTCTATGACCTACGTGCAAATGGAAAGAATAAGTATACTGTACTAGCCAGCCATCTTTTGATTTAAGAGCAAATTAGAGAGCACCAGCGTACGTTCATAGAAGTTAGTGTTCATGTCATCTCATATGATATGATATACCTTGATTTTTGAAATACCATCAGCCATGAATTTGAACCGAATCATGATCATAATAATATTTATGATTTTTTAAAAAAAAAATTATTTATTGATTAATATTAATGTAATCCATTGTTGATGACATTAATAAAGCCCCATCAACTAGTTGACGTAATGATCAAATAAAATCCATTGGCCATTCAATGCACTCTTCTTTTGATTACAGCCACAAGGCATGCATTATCAACTATGAATAAATCTATTAATGTAAGTCCAAACGATTCTTTTCTTGATCTCTTTATCCCGATGAAAGAAAAAAGAACCAAGATTGATGATAAAGATTCAAGAAACCTATTGAAACATAAAAAAAAAAAAAAAAAAAAAAAAAAAAAAGGAAGGAAATTTGAACTCAACTAATAGCTTTTCTCCTATTAAAAAAATATACAAAAAAGGCTTTATTTATTTATTTATTTATTTACGTACAATAATGGTAAGAGGGAGAAATCGGAGGTGATCATAATAATAGTACCCTACTATTAAGATATAATATAAATTATTAACATTTACCTCTTCTTATTAGTATAAGTTTTTGGGAATTGAAACAAGTTGTGATTTCAATAATATCAAAACAGTGATTTTGAGTTCGAACTTTAACACCATACTCAACCTCATTTAATGAAATATTATACATATTAGGCCAACTTATAAATGATGAGTCTAATTCATACATGATGAGATTGTTAAGATATAATATAAATTATTAAAATATATTTTTTCCATCTGCAAATGGTAATTTCACACTTACTTTTTGAGAACGGGACAAGAGGGTTTAGATGGCAAAAAGTCATAGTACTCCCTCAAGTTGGGTTTGAGTCATTACTTGAACTCCAACTCCACTAAGAAATTCAATGAATCTTCATATTAGTACTAACAGTCTAAGATGAATCTATTAAGCCACCACACTCTTAGTGGTAATAGAAAAATAAAGTTATATATGCGACAATACATTACAATGAATTCATTAATTTTTACTTGCCAACCATTTGATAACATCTAGAAGATGTTGATGGGATCTTATGAAGAGACTTGAAATTTAAAATTAATTAAGTATTATATTATTTTTATGAATATAATTTGTTAATGTCTATAATTGCACAACAGGCCGGAAGGGAGGAAGAAATTATTTCCGACCCACAACGGTGATTCGGGCGTCGATACGGTACTCTTTGCATTCATCTATAAAATAATAATAAATAACCAAATAAAAATAAATAAAGAGAGACACAAAGATTTACGTGATTTAACATAAAATTTTATGTTCACGAGTTTTTTGGAAGCAAAGTTTACTATGATAGATGATTTTATAATCTCTCATGGTCTCACATAGTACTTAAAACAATAGAGAAATCTAGGGTTTCGTGAGATTAAGACGATGCCTCCCTTGAGAGAGATCTGGTAGAGGCACTGTGTATAGTGGAGTTTTGTACGTAAAGATCTTGTGGAGAGTCTCATTCCTTTGTATAGATCTCTCTATTTTATATAGATTTTGCCTTCAAACAATCCGTGAATATTGGCTTTTATACCGAACCACGTAAATTTTTGCGTCTCTCTTTATTTATTTTTATTTGATTATTTATTTTATTAAAAATATAATAAAATCAAGTATGAGGTGATTTTGGGTTTCATTTCATTCCAACAAAACAAGGTAAAATCTCAAATCAAAACAATGAAACAAATCCGACACTAGGTGGTAAAAATGAACTACTATTCTGGCTCGGGTGCAAGCATAGTCGTAACCACACCATATCTGGTTCGCGATTATCCCACCCGCGGTCGGGTATAATACGATCGTGCAAACAAACACTCCGAAAGGGTGAAAAGAAACGGAGGCTAAAGAAACGGTATCGCCCGATCCCATCGCCTCTCCCTAAACAGTGTTTCGAGTTTCATCTGAAAACCAAAAAAAAAACATCCTCAGAAACCCCAACAAAAGAAACGCAGGTTTCCATATATAAATACGATCCAACAATAGGTAAACAAATCAGTCTCCCCTCTTTCTTTGTTCATATTGAAGTTCAAACTAATATTTGCAAGTACTGCACAATTTGCTATCAATGCATGATATATTAAGGTTTTGTGTTTGATGATTTTGTGCTTTTGCTCTGTTTTTTTTGTCAACATATAATATAGGTGAATAGGGCAAAGGAATGCATTATATCAAGTCCGATAAAGATAGAGAAAGAATAAAGGGTTTGCTAAGAAGTGGCGAGTTGAGGTCAATGAGGTGGGTTTGGCAAGAAAAGCCGAAATATTTAAGTTCCCTTTGGTTATCAGGAAACAAAAATAGATGTCAATAGCTGATATCTTAGACCTTTTTTTCTCAGTAATTTATTTTGTTTTTTCCTTACTTAGCTGATATCTTAGACCTTTTTTTCTCAGTAATTTATTTTGTTTTTTCCTTACTTTGGAAAGACCAAATGCGGGGTTCGTTTTTGCATCCAAAATGAGGGTAGGGTACATGGAATGGAGAGGGCTTTTGTATGCTACTTTTGTGGTTGAGTGAACATTTTTTAGGATGCAAACTGTGCTTTGTGATTTATAATTTTGAGTAGTTAAGATATAACTGCGTTGAGAATGCAGATCAGAATTGAGGAAGTTAAGATGGATGATTGACAACAAAGGTACAAGTTCCATTGTAAATATGTTTGTTAAAGTTGCCATTGGTTGAGGTCTGGGAAGAGTGTTCTAAGATGGGTTTGGTGCACGGGACAAGGTTTACTCTGCAGGGGTGGGTCCGAAGGGCCCTGACTTGGAGAGGTTCCCCGACATCAAAAAAAAAAAAAAAAAAGTGTTCTGAGATGGTTTAGCCGTGTGCTACTGATACTTATGAGCTATGAATGTAGGTTGAAGAGAATAAAAAGCATCATATACGATTTGGCTCAAGGTCATGCTAAAAGATATGATTTCCTGGGATGTAAGGAAGAATATGGCTTTTGACTAGAGCTAAACTGTACAATTCAGTAACTTGGATTGGGCCCTGGTGAATTGCTTTGAGTTGTACTTACCAAGCAGACAAAAGGCGGATAAAACATTGCAGGATTGCAGTAAGTCATTAGTTTTGGGGAACAAGTAGACAAAAGTGTTATGAAATAATTCTTTTATGGAGTACAGTTCTTATACTTGGCTTCAACTAGAGAGTATACAAGACCATTGCTTCTAATAATTGACAAAATTTTTCATAGAAGTATGAAAGCTTATTTTTGCTCATTTATAAAAAATAATAATAATAATAATAATAAAATCCAGGAATTAACAGCATAATAAAATAAGAAACAATGAGAAGGGTGAGAGTAGAAGTTCTTTTGTATAATGTTTCTTGGACATCACAAAAGTTGCAGATTATGACAACCATTACGAGGATCATGAACGACTAGCTACCCAATTCCTTTGCTCAGATGTGTTTGTTTAAACTTAAAATCCAGAAGCACGAAATGTCATTGTTTATAGACTTGTTAGGATATAAATTGGGGTACACAGTAACACAAACCAGAACAAATATTTTAGGCATTTTGAGAATGTTTCCTGGATTTCATTGTTTAGGCCATTGTTTCTTGGATTCCATTGGTTTGTTCCTCTTGGATCTGATCTTTTTCATCTCGTTTTTAGAGTTTCTTAAACTGAGTTGAACCTTAAAATGCCATTTTTAAGGGAAACTGCTCATCTTCAAAAACAAAAATAAGATAAAACTTATTAAAATTAAAAATAAGAATTCTCTGTGTGCTGTTGTCTTGCACATCTTGCACTTAGATCTAAATTTCTAATTAGAAGCCATATAGTTGTAATTAGACTACGAGATTACATAGACAGAGTTAGCAAATGATATTCAGCACTGTATTCAGGATGATTACTTTAAGACTAACAATGTTTTATACTGCTTGATCTATTTTTTATTTTATTTTTTATAAGTCTGCTTGATCTATATACATTCAATTATATGAAAACCATTAAAAACCAAGTTTTGAGGAATCCCAAGATCAAGAGAAGTATATCCATGTTTTGTAGCAGGTTTTTCTATAGCTGTTTTGTCCAACTGTAGAGATCACCTAACCGAGTTTTTATAACCTTTTATGGTCTCCTATTAACGTCCATTGATTTTCGGATTTCACATTCATTTTTATGTAAAATGAAACCGTTATAGATTATCTGTAACAAATGGTAGGGACCAGAACCCACTTCATGGCTATGGTTATCTGCTATGTTGTTTGTTTTTATAGGAAGTTCTAAGAATTTGCTCAATTAGATATATTGCAAAGTTGGTAATCTGAGCATAGGATTTAATAGGAGGATCGAATTAAAAAATTCCACCTTGGTGTTCTCCTATTATAACTTGCTCATTTTGTTCCCTATTTTTAACCTAGTTTGGTGGTATGCAGTTTTCCTGGTTCAAATTATGCCATCCGAATCTGATAAGTGGGGATGGAAACATGTCAGTGTGTTTGGTGGGTTTGACAAGGGAACTGGTACAAAAAGGTGGAAATGCAATCACTGTAATCTACGATACAACGGATCTTATTCCCGTGTTAGAGCTCACCTCCTTGGGTTCACTGGTGTTGGGGTCAAAAGCTGTCCAGAAATAGACAGGTCTTTGAGAGAAGCATTTCAGATCATGGAGGAAGAGCGCCTTGCACGAAAAAAGGAAAAGACTTCTGGAAAGCCTGCCAAGCGCCTTCGGACTTCACGACCAAGTCTTAGCAGTGTCACCAAAGAAGATGTTGATGATATTGTAGCAAGATTTTTCTATGCTGATGGTTTTAATATGAAAGTTGTGAACTCTCCTTACTTTCTTGAAATGGCAAAAGCCATTGCTGCCTTTGGCCCTGGGTATGAACCTCCAACAAGAGATGAACTTTCTGATTCTTATTTAAGTAAAGAAAAAGGAAGGATTGAAAAATCTGTGGCTCTAGTTAGGGAGTCCTGGCCTCACACAGGATGCACAATGCTGTGTATCAGCCGCTTAGATAGCTCATTGGGTTGCCTCCACATTGATATATATGTCTGTAGTCCAAGGGGACTTGCCTTTCTGAAAGCAGTAGATATAGATGCGAATGATGATAATGTGTTCCCTGGTGCCCTTACTGATGCAATTATAGAAGTTGGGCCCACAAATGTTGTTCAGATAATCTCACATTTGGGCCCAGCCTGTAAATCTTCTGAATCCCTTATATTGTCAAAGTTCCCTCACATTTTCTGGTCTCCGTGTGCATCACACTCTGTCTGCATGCTGATGGAAGAAATAGCTGAATTGGAGTGGGTTAAATCTGTTGTCGTGTGTGCTAAGGAAACCGAGCAATGCATCATGTTATATCAACGCTCTTCTTCAGGTATTTTGATTCAAAACTTGGAAGGGAGTTCTGACCTGCTTTCTACCAAGTTTATACCATCCTATGGCATTGTCCAGAGGATTTTTCAGCTAAAGCAAACGCTTCAAGAAATAGTTGCTGGCGAAGACTGGAAGCAATGGAAGCTTTGCATTCCAGAGGACATTGCAAGTATTGAAGCTGCCATTACTAGTGATGATTTTTGGAGCAGGGCTAATTTATTCTTGCAGTTATGCGAGCCTTTTTTAAGTTTCCTTGCTACACTTAATACTGATCGATCTGTGATGGGTGATCTTTATGATTGCCGGGTTCAGGCTCTTGAAGCAGTGAGAAGCCAGAGAATTGATAGTCTCTCGAATCTGTTGGAGGAATTGATAGAGAACCGATGGGATGTGTTATTTTCTCCTCTTCATGCTGCTGGTTACGTACTTAATCCTAAATATTTTGGTAAAGGTCAAACAAAGGATAGAACTGTAATGCGTGGTTGGAAAGCCACTCTAGAAAGATATGAGGGTGAAGCTACTGCAAGACGAGTTCTCAGAGAGCAGCTTAGCTCTTACTGGCGACTAGAAGGATCCTTAGGAGAAGAAGATGCTGTGGATTGTAGGGATAAGATGGATCCGGTTGCTTGGTGGGAGAACTTTGGTTTCGAAACTCCCCACTTACAGACACTAGCAGTGAAAGTTCTGAGTCAGGTTTCAAGTGTTGGAATGTGTGAAGAGATATGGCAAGATAACGATTTCCCATGTCGAAGAACAGCCAACAGGTTGGAAGTGGAAAGAGTGGAGGATCTTGTTTTTGTTCGAAACAACCTTAGACTACATAGCCAAAGGAATGGGATTTCAAGATCCCCATCTTTTCAAAGGAATCAAATTCCAAGCAGCCCATCTGGAATTAAAACGTGGGATGTTACTCGTCTTGATCAAATAAAGACGATATTTAGCATTCATGACACGTCCTGATAGCTTGTAAGCCATTTCTATTTTGCTGCTGAAGTTAGTGGAGCCTTGGACACAAGTTAATTACTTGTTGAAGATGATGCCAGAGTAGCAATAGATTCCAGAGTCTTGAAAAGGTGAGTGGCATCTTTGCCTATATCTTCAGCTTAAGCAAGATTGTTGGCTCATAAACTTGTCTTTAGAAATGCTTTCATCCTGAATTCGTTTCTAACTTGAGAGTAATAACTAACATATTACGCAGGTTCTCATAACTAGAATGAGAAATGTTTGGTCTACAATGAGATTTTATAAAAGTAAACTTACAAACCGACAAGATTTGATATGGTACATCTGATTGTAAATAGTTTTTTATTTTGTAAAGTAGATGTAACGGATTGCATTAAACCATATCATTTTCTAAGCTTGCTTTTGTAAAATCTCTGTATAGATCTAGCACTTCTCAAGTGGGATTTGAGTAAAGAAATAGATGATTGATTTAAGAAATGTGCAGCTACCGATCAAAAAAAGAAATGTGCAACTCCATAAGGTTGTATTTCTCTTGCAGTAGAATATGTTGTACTCCAAACATTGCTTTGCACCCCATGTCCCAAGGACCCAAACAGATTTTTATCCATTGACCATAATTGAATTTCTTGTTAATATGGCATTAAAATTTGATTTACGTTATCGATGTGGAAATTGATGGGATCTCATTTGCGTAAGGCCCATCACCAAGCCTAATATTCTTTGCTAAAGTAGTAAAAGCACTCCTAATCCTCTATATATATATTTGTATGTATGTATGTATGTATGTATGTATGGATGGATGGATATAAAAGAGCAAATGAAAAAAAAAATTCTCATTTTCATGTAAGCTCAAAAAAAATAAAATAAAGTAGCATGTTAAAGAAGGCCCCACATGATGAAGAACTAGTAAATGAATGAAGGCATTGGACATAATATTTGAAGACTTAAGATTAGATATTAATGCTGATTTGGAGAAAAAAATTATTTTGATATTGAAGAACTTCTAAAACATGGATTATCATATTTTAATATGATGATCTAAATTAAAAAAAAAAAAAACATTGCTTACAAAATATTATCAGTAAATTATTATCATCATTCGATAATTAAATATATGTATTTTCATATCAAATAAATGAACAAATATGTAGGTTTATTTTGCGCATAATTATAATACACATTGATTTTCTTTTATTGGTAAGTTACATACATATCTATTTTAACTAAATTCAAGATAATATTGAATTTGACCTTATTCTTACAAGAAAAATTATTCTCATCAGCTACTATTTCACACCTCACACCCTATGAAAAACATTCACATACCTTATAAAAAACAACTCCACATCCTATGAAAAAGTTATAAGCGTGGAGTGTGAGAGTGAATAGTAGTTGATGCATAGTAAATCTCATTCTTACGAAAGGAGTTTTTTCTTGGAATCAAAGCTTATTAACTTAAAATATTGTTGAAAGAAGTGCACTTGCACCGATTATGGTACTTATATATCATGTGTACTGGTGGGAATGGGAAGTGGGTTTTATAAATATCTTCTTTAATGATCTTCACGAGGGGAAAAATGCCGTTCTTTTTCTGCAAAATTTAGAGACTTTGAAAATCAAACCTAACTTGCTTTTGCAGTAGATGGGGAATAAAGTGGAAGAACTCATAAAGCATATATCAAGCATACAAGCAAGGAAATGTGGCAAAAACAAAAGGAGAAAAGGGAAAAGAAAAGGAATTTAAAAATAAATAAATAAAACTTTGGCATTCCCAAAAGAGAATCATAAACTCAAAGATGATTCAAAGGAGAGGTATTGGGTCTCAGTGTCTAGGCAATAAATATTTGGTAATCATTGGCCCTATTTTCTTAGTGAAATCCATCTATTTTCTTTTACCATATGGATTTTACTACACCCTTTTTTCTAACTCTCTAAAAGCAGTGGCCATGATTATTGATTCTCTTCAGTAGAGATCAACATCATAACCATATAATAAAGTCTTCATATCAACAGAATAACAAATGAATCATAACTAGTGCAGGTGACATTTGTATCAATGTCAAAGCTATATATATATATATATATATATATATATTGTGAGATCAACCAACTCCAAGAAATGCATTGACCATTTCTCTTCTTAAGAAAAATGGTAGTTCTTGCTACAACCCAATTGATAATATATATATATATATATATATATATATGTTTATATATTTAAAAAAATGGTAAGAACTACCATCTTGGAAAAACTAACATTTATATATATATATATATATATATATATAAGAACTACCATTTTTTAAATATATATACATATATATATATATATTTGGAAAAAAATATACTAGACCTTAGCCAAGTTGCATCTTCTTTTTTTTTTTTTTTTTAATTTTTTTATCTCATATGTTTGTTGTTTTACTTTACTGACTTTAAATATTTCATAAAGTATGGAAATGTTTTGTTAATTTTCCATATTAAAGAACAAGTCCATGCATTATAGAATTTGTTTTCTATTCCTTTTTAAGAAACATATATAAATCCCAAAGACTAGGAACTAAGGATATAGAATAAGATGTCGAAAGGATATAGAAGAATTTGTTTGATCAGCTCAAAATCATGCATATAAAAAGGAAAAACCAAGTAAAAAAAAAAAAAAATTATCAAACATTACAACTAGATCAATGACAAAAACATAATATTAGGAGTAAAACATTAACATTTTATGTCTTAAGGTCTTCAACTTTGTTTGTAAAAATGTCTTAAATTAGTAGCCTCGTTTGTTTTCACAACTCTTCTCAACTCATTTCATTTAATCATTACAATTTTTTTAAATTCTCAATAAAATAAACAATTCAACTTTTCAAATCCCAAAACAAAAATAATATTAAAAAATATATTCTAACAATATTTTATTCAGCTTTTAAATTTAATCTTAACTCATTTCATTTTATCTGTAAAAATAAACGAGACGACCTCTTTTAGATTTAGAGATGAGTTGAGATGGTTTTAGATTAGTTGAATAAAATATTATTAAAATATTATTTTTTAATATTATTATTATTTTGATATTTGAAAAAGTTAAATTATTTATTATATTTTATAAAAAAATTTTAAAAAATTATAATAATAAAATGAGATAAATTAAGATAAATTTTACATCTAAATCGGAGTTGAGAGTTGCACCGACATTTGGAAACGTAGTTGGATCAAGACTCCATGATAAATGACAAAACATTTGTTGGTGGCTCCTTATCAGATTACTTGACCCAAAAATGCTGCTTTATAATTCCCAGCATTAAATTTTTGTCCAAGTTGTTTATTTAAAATTTTAAAAAAAAAAACCCACAAAATACAAATGAAAATAGAATCCAAAGATTTGAATATATATATATATATATATATATATATATATATATATAATATGTATGGAGTGTCGGTTGGGAGAGCAAATGCAAAGTCCTGGCTTGTTCAGAAAAGCAAAGGTCGCATAAAAAAGAGCTGTTGATAGAAGCTTCACCAGCATCTATCTTCTTAATTAATTTGCAGCTTTTTCTTTCCTTTTTTTTTTTTTTTTTTTTTTTATGTTTACTTTTGTTTTTTCTTACAAGAAACACATGCAAGATCAGAGTCTGTTCTTTGAAGCCCACTTCCTGATTTTTGTTTACAGAATTATGGTCAATGTCTTTGCTTTCAGGCCTAATGTAACATGATATTCTTAAATATTTTTAAACATCACATTCAAATATAAAATATTTTTTAATTTTTTATATAATCATTATCAAAACACAAAATTCAATACGACGTCTAAACAAAACACAAAATTAATATAAAAAATTTAGAAACAAAAATAATATTTAAATAATTTTTTTTTTAACTTTATGATACTTTTATTCAATTTTTTTTCTCATTTTTTGAAATCTAATAATCTAATAAAACATTTTAACTCAAAGTATTTCAATATTATTTACAGATATTTTAAGTGTTCAAACTAAACTAAAAAGAAAGATCTTACCATTTGGTTTTACCAAATATGTCCATAATTAGCATTTACTGAATTGAAAAATATTAACAAAATTAAAATTAAAATTAAAATTAAAAAAAAAAAAAAAAAAAAGATCTGAATTAGAATGGGGTGTACTAATTGGTAGAATATTCCACCACGCAACCACACTCAAAACGTGGAGTTCACATGTCTTTAACTTTTGGCACATTATCCCTGTGATTACCTTCACCTTCCCCCAACTATCGGAAGAATTCTGAACTAACAGCCAAAAAGATTGAAAAAAACAAACAAACAAACAAACAGAGATAAGGATTAGTCGATTTGGCCTTTAACAGTACCCCTAACATGAAATGACTTTGGCTTATATTACTGATTAACACTAATACCATACTTAAGCTTTAGAATATTAAGGGGTATATATGCCTTTACATGTCCCTTACTTAATTATTTTATTTGTGAGTGAGTATTCTACAAGTTTTCCAAAATATCATTCCATAAGATTAATTATGTTACACGATTAGTGATTAATTAGAGATCCTCTTAATCGTTTGTCCGAAATGGGATACCAAAAGAGTACGATTCAAGTCTCTAATTTCAGGATAAAGATCTTCTCTAGTTCTCTGTCTGAATTGGATGGTTGAATCGAAAAAGAGATAAATATTGCATATGAATCTTATAATATTACTCGTGTATTATATGTAAATATCACGTTAACATTTAGGCTTCGTTTAGAACTTTACTTCGTTTGTATTCAAAATTCACATCAACTCATCTCATCTTATCATTACAATTTTTCCAAATTATTACACAAAATATAATAAACAATTCAATTTTTTCAAATTCTAAAATAACTTTCTCAAATTTTCACATAAAATATAATAAATAATTTAACTTTTATTCTACTATTCACAAACTATTTCAACTCATCTCTAAATTCAAACCACTCTTAAATCTATCTCAACTCATCTCAACTCATTATTATAACTTTTTTAAATTCAAACATAAAATATAATAAACAATTTAATTTTTTCAAATTCTAAAATAATAATAATATTTTATCATCTTAACTCAACTCAATTCAATTCAACCCAATTCAATATCTAAATGCAAGCTTAATGATATGTCTTTCCATATTTGAATTAAACAATTCATGAAGAATTGAAAATGAGTGAAATGTCAAAATTTGAGATTTGTACCCCCACACTTTTGCAAGAATTTTGAAGCACAACCCAACTTCGAGCCTCAAAATAGGCATGGTGTGCAGCTAGTGGTGCCTGTGTCACTGTATTATATTCCATACAAATATTAAAGTACCTCAATTATTTCTGATTAAGCAATATGGAAGAAAAAAAGGAAGAAAAAGTACCAGAAAATGACACATTGACAGACAGAAACCCTAGATCAAGGTTGTTTAGTAGGCGGAATTGGTACGCATGGGTTGTATATAAATTCAATTGGCTCTTTTAGATAATGATATGATATGAGGTGATTTTAAATAAATTAAATAAAATATTATTATAATATTATTATTATTTTAAAATTTGAAAAAATTGAATTATTTATTATATTTTATATAAAAATTTAAAAAAATTATAATAATAAGATGAGATGAGATGAATTAAGAATTTTTATGTTATCAATGGTTCACATGATGTTTAGTACTCCACTTTTGAAGTCAAACATTCTTGGAAAAGATGGCAGCAAATTAGTTTTTGAAGGGAAACAAAGAAAAAAAAAACGTTTAAATAATGAGTTCTTATAGTTATGGGTGTAATCGGTCCGATTTTAGATAAAATTTAGGACCGAATCGGTATGTACCGGTTTTGTATTTTTCAAAACCGATTACGCACCAGTTATCCTCCTAAACCGATACTTCCGGTTTTACCGGTTTTCGGTTCGGTCCGGTCCGATTTTTTGATTTTTTTAAAATATAAATTTCACATTTGTTATTAAAAATTTATTTATAAAAAAAATGATTTAAAAAAATATGTTTTATACTTTTATTAATATATTAGACTATATAATAGTATTAATATTAGACTATTGATATAGTTATAAGTTATATATTAGTATTAGTTATAAACTATATATTTAATATTAGTATTAGTTATAAACTTTTACTAAAAACTTGTAGTATTAATTATAAGTATAACTATAGTCATTAGTCTATATTAGACTATTAGTATTAGTTATAAATTTTTAGTGATTTAGTATTAACATTTTATGTAATAATTTATAAATTATAATAAGAAATTATTTCATATATGAATATATATAATTATATATATTATATATAAAAATTTCACATTATACATAATATATAAAACTTATATATATTAATATATATATATATAATATTTTATATAAAAATTATATATACAATAATACAAATATTATTTTATATATATATTTTTTATCAACCGGTTCGGTCCGATCCGGTCCGAAAAATCTTAAAACTGGAACCGGATCGGAACCGGCCGGTTTTCACATTCTAAGAACCGGTTTCGGACCGGACCGGTTCAAAACCGGTAAAACCGGTCCGGTCTGGTCCTTTTCCAGTTTGAATTTACACCCCTACTTATAGTATGCAAGTTTCGTATAATTTAAAAAAAAATAAATACATATAAGATTTATATGAAATTTTTTTTTTTAATAATAAATCACATTTTTCTCAAAATGAGTGTACAAGCTTGTACACCATAGAATTGTATATAATAAGGTTAAAAAAATTGAGTTTAAGGCCTAGTTTGTGTATTTACCTCACTACTATTTATTATTTTATTATTAATTTTTACATACTATTTATTACTATTTAATATTCTATCATTACTTTTTTATTACTATTTATAAAATACCTCACTACCTAAACTCAACCTTCTATTTTGGGTTCAATCCTCAAGAAATTAAAATGAAATATTTGATAAATTTGAAATAGAAAAGTAAGCATCCAAAGGCTTAAAATAAAGGAGGAAGAATGCAAAATTTTATTTCTACTCTCCACTAGAAAAAATAAAATAAAATGTATCTGCTACGTTGTTTTTATCTTTTTTTTTTGCAAATTTTATCACCTTATTTTTTTTTTTTTTACTTTTCAAAGATAAAGACAGAAAGAAATCTAAAATTTTAATGAAGTGTCTCATCAAACTCAAAAAAAACACCTCACACATCAATGTACACGTGGATAGTATCTCAATCTATTGAAGACAAATTAATAGCTTTAAACTTATTTAGCATAAGAGTGTTCAACACATTAATTGATATAAAAGTTAAATAAAATATTATTTTTTAATATTAATATTATTTTATAATTTAAAAATATTAAATTATTTATTATATTTTATATAAAAATAATAATTAAATAAGATAAGATAAAATGAATTAAAAAATATCACATCAGTGTCAACACAATTAGAAATTAGAAATGTACGTATCACTTACAGGTCACATATTACCCACGTGTATTAAAAATTAAACAAGACACTTAAAAATATTATGACATGTTAAAAAAACATTTAAAACCCCAATTTTTTTTTTTAAAAAAAAATAGACGTAAAAATAAATGAATTAGAACTTTAAAATAAAAATATTAAAATGTGTAACCCAATTCTTTCCTGTTTTCAGTTTTATTTTTGTTTTTGTAATTTCCCATTTCAAAAAAGTTTCTAGCCTTTTAAGTGATTATATTTTTATTTTTTAAACCATATTTTTAAAAGTTTTTTTAATACATCTAGCAGAAAATGTTGTCTGTAAAGTACTAAAGTGACACATGTTGAACTGTCATTGGTGTTTATATTACTTTTTTAACGATTTATTAATAGAAAATTTGATGTACTGATCTCATTTTTATGAGATTAAGGCTGAATTAAGAACCACTAAACCAACTTGCCTTTAAAATAAATTACAATGATCGGTTGCGTATTTAACCCTATTTCGTTTTTATACATTTTATTTTAATCATCAAAAGATTTTCAGTATACCATTATCGTCCTTTTGGAAAGATGTAGATAAAACTTAAGCAATTATAGTGATGGACTAAATGAAGCACCCCTTAAATTGCAAAGTTCATAAATTCTCAAGCTTCGGGTTCATAAATTTCATCTGCTGCATGCAAATATGCAATGGTCCACTCCTATAATTTCATGGGGTTAGTTCAGGCTACTGAAAATGTCGTTCCTTGTTGAAATGATGAAGATAATTATTCCCTTTTTCTATCTTCTTTTAAAAATCCTGCAAAACCGTGATGCATCATGCAGCCACTCTCATTTGCGGTTAGGACAGTTGTGAAAAGGCTAGGGTTTAAAGACAACAAAAACGATGAAAATGCGTCGTTGAAATCCAAAAATCCGAACCAGACAGACAAGTAGTAAATTATTCACAAAAAAGTGAAACCAAACAGTACCAAAAATGACTATATAATAACCCTTTTTATCTGTCTGCTCATCTCTCTCTCTCTCTCCCTCTCGCAAGCAATGCCCCAATACTGTTCCTGTCTCTGCTTCATTTCTACCGTGAAAAACAGGAAGTATTGGCTGGCACGGAGTGTGAAAGGAGCCTAAGGTTGAGTGAAAGTTAAAGATCTTTTTTAATCTGCATTTACCATTTGTGGGAGGGGGGAGATCTCTACTTGTAGTATAGTACCCTTCTATGTCTTTGTATCCTTATATATTGAAGTGACAAAGCCACTTGCAAAGTGTCCCAACTCCATTACATTTTAGTAACACATAAACCCAATTTAGAGAGAGAGAGAGAACTCTTGGGTTTTAGGGGGCCTCCATTTCTGTGCTGAGACAGTGAGAGATGGCTGAGATTTCGCAGAAGATTCTGTTGCCGGAAACGTTTCAGGGGGTGAGAGATGAGATTTCAGGTCAAATTGGGATGATGTGGGAGCTCATCAAAGCGCCATTGATAGTGCCTCTGCTGACTCTTGGGGTGTACATTTGCTTAGCCATGTCGCTCATGCTCTTCATGGAGAGGCTTTACATGGGAGTGGTTATCATCCTCGTCAAGCTCTTTTGGAAGAAACCAGAAAAGCGTTACAAATATGAGCTCTTGCAGGAAGACTTGGAAATGGGCAGCTCCAATTTCCCTGTGGTGCTTATCCAAATCCCAATGTACAATGAAAAAGAGGTGTGCTTTGTGTTTCTCTATGGATTTGTTTAGTTTTTTTTTTTTTTTTCTCCCCTGCTTTCCTGTGTTTTTTACCATTGGGGTTCTCTTTTTGGTGCTATTTGTTCTTTCCTGGGTTCTATGAAAATTCTAAAGCTCGATGCTTTTCTTTGCCTTGTGTTTTCATGGATGTTTGGGTCAGGTCTACAAGATCTCCATTGGAGCGGCATGCGGACTTTCATGGCCGTCGGATCGTCTCGTGATCCAAGTCCTCGATGATTCAACTGATCCTGCCGTCAAGGTACCCTCCATTTGTCATAAACCCATCAAATCACTTCCTAAAACGATACTAATAACTCAGTTTTGTCTTCCAAATTGTGGTTACATGAGTGTTGCAAATTGCAATGGCGAGATGGGCCGATTCTTCATTTCTCTGTTTCTGTCACATGCAAATTCAACTTCCAAAATCACGCACTCCTGAATTCCTACTCATGTCAGCCTTTTTCCTGATCTGGGCCTATTTATCTTCTACCATTTAGTCCACCTTTTAGCAGTTCCTGATCTGGGTTCTTCTGCGGCAACAAAACCAAATTATGAAAGTAGAAACTAAACCTGTTTGATATATACAATGTTTCAGCAAATGGTGGAGGTGGAATGCCAGAGATGGGCAAGCAAAGGCATAAACATAACGTATCAAATCAGAGAGAACAGGGTAGGGTACAAGGCTGGGGCACTCAAAGAAGGTTTGAAGAGAAGCTACGTCAAACACTGCGAGTACGTAGCCATTTTCGACGCTGATTTCCGGCCTGAGCCCGACTATCTCCGGCGAGCCATCCCTTTCCTCGTCCACAACCCCCAGATTGCGTTGGTACAAGGTCGCTGGAGATTTGGTAAGTTTTACCACTTTGACAGAGATCATCATTATATTTTAGTCGTTAATTACAGTCATTAAATTGGCCTAATTATCTTCGATATGTACTTAGAAAGTGTCGGTGCTCTTTCTTTCCTTTTTTGCTTTTTTTATTATTCTTTCTGTTCGTCGTCGGCGGGATTTGTTGCAGACTGCATGGTGTCTACGAAAGGGGGAGGAACCCATTAATCACGGGAGTGGAGCCCACACTTTGCTCCTCTCTTTTCGACACTGGCTTGTCTCTAGGCCGTACACCACTCACTCTGCAGTTAACGGGTCCAGAAATTTATTTTCTTGGTAGAATTAATTACTTTTATAATTATTGAATATCTTTTTATATAAATAATTAAATAAATATAATTGCCTTTTTTTAAAAAAAAAAATAGTAAAACATCGCAATTTACGGATAAAGAAAAGAGTCAGCTTATTCGATATTTCTATTCCGTGTTGTTGATGTGCAAGAGAGTGAGAAAAACAAGTGAAAATGAGAAAACTAATGATCCAGTTGAGAAGAAAAATGATAAGATTATTACTCTCTTACTACTTATTTATTATTTTTTTATTTAATTTTTTATTTTACTTGATAGTTAAGGAAGTGATTATTAGTAAAATTATCTATATTTTTTTAATTTTTTTTAATGATTAAGGATGTTAAAAAAAGTTTAAAATAAAAAATTTCAAATATAGTATAAATAGTAAATGAGTAATAAATCGGTTACAAGGGTATCATTACCCAATGGAGAATAGCAAAGGCAAATGAGACTTGGGAGAGTAATATATAGTTACATATTATGATTTTGTTTTTATGAAAAGGGAAATGATTTTTATAGTAGCCTAGTTTGTTTTCACATTCTTATTTTAACTGATTATTATAATTTTTTTAAATTTTTATATAAAATAAAATAAATAATTTAATTTTTTCAAATTTCTAAAATAATAAATTTTTGAAAATTTTCTAAATTTTTGGGAGTGGATATTTTCTCTACCAATTATGGAATTGGGTTCAAGATCCTTAGATTATTGTAGATAACACCACACACTCGCACCCACATGGATTGTTTTGAGCTTTATTTATTTGTGAGTGTATTTTTCATACCGACTAATAAATAATTTTTTATAATATATATATATTATTTTTTATAATATATATATATATAGAACTTTAAATATTATTATTTATGCATTGAGTTGATGGGTATGTGTAAAACGAAATGAGAGAGAGAGAGAGAGATGATTAGTAGGTGAGATTTCATATTAGTCGTATTAAACAATGTTTTAATGGGAGTTAATGTTAGGATTTGTGTGCAGATTTATGAGCTGTGAATGTATTGGACATAAATCTCCCGACCTAATTGCATTATCATTCAGTTTTTAATGCATGTTTCCTTTTTGTATCTGATTCACGTTACTGTCCTAGCCTTTTAGACTCTGTTTATGAATGTTTGAGGTTGGGCTAGTTTTGTTAAAAAAAAAAAAAAAAAAAAAAGGTTCTGCTTTGTATTTGATCAACGACCCGGATCGTTCCGGTCAAAAGGTCAACTCCTCGGGACACGTTGAAAGGATAAGGTCAATTGAGTCATTTTGCTTTCCCACGTGCTCATATATATATATATAGTCTTAAATGAAATAATTGAACGAAGAGGTGGGTCCCAAGTAAAATTAAGAGAGAAATATAAGAAGTGGTCAGGACCACCTGTCCAAATGGTGGACCTCTGTCTGCTTGCCGACACTTGGACTTTAGTATCTCTCCCTCACGTTGACGTGGCAAATTTTCATTTGGCTCACGTGAGGACAGTTCTACTTCATGAGGATATCCCCTACTTTTTTTTTTTTTTCTTTTTTTGGGAGAATCAAATGGGCGGGTGCCAGTTCATCAGTCATGGGGGATTCGTGAAGGTGGGGCCCTGCCTGATTTCTGCCCCTTTGTTTAATTAAGATGAGAAGCTTTGACCGGAGAACTTCTACTGAAAAAAAAAAAAAAAAAACATTTCATTTCTTTTTAATGCTTTAAGCAAAATACATATAATCTTTGCACTGATTCAAAAAAAATATATATATAATCTTTGCACTGTTCCTGTACTTCTTTTTTTGATTGATTAACGTTTGTGAATATTTACCATTTATGATTGATAAAACAGAATTAAATGTGAAAAACAAAATTAAATTGTTTTTGCAGTGAATGCTGATGAGTGCTTGTTGACAAGAATGCAAGAGATGTCATTGGATTATCATTTCACAGTTGAGCAAGAAGTTGGGTCTGCAACACATGCATTCTTCGGTTTCAATGGTAATTTCGCGTTACATAATACTCGTTCGATCTGCATTTATCGAGATTTTACTGAAGTTAATCCACGCTACTTAGACCATATCAACCAATGAGATTGTTCTAACTATACTTGTTTAATGCACATGAAAACTAGAATAGATAAACTAATCTTTAAAAATAAGATGAAAGAGAGTGAATAGTTTGAAGGATAGAACCTAAGACATTGAGTGACAGCATGTGACTGGTTCAGTGTTTGAGAACTGAAGGGAACATAGTTGGTCAATTGCATATGCTAATATGCTTTGTGAGGGTTATTGTAACTGGTGAGAAGTTTAGGTAAAGATAAAATTCACCTACTCTACAAAACTATTAATGGGTTTAGTCTATTCTTCAGAGTATGCTTTATGATTGAACAAATGCATATTGACTCTCTCAAAGTACTTTGGTTGAGATCTTCTTATGACCAACTGTTCTTATAACTTGAGCTATTTTGTTAAAATTTAAACCATTGCTATGATATGGAGTTTTGAAGTGATGGGAACAAAATTGTAGGGCCCATCACTCACAATGATTGTTCTCATTGTTAACTTCCCCAAGAAAATGACTCATAAATTCTAAGAAAAAACTTCCCCAACAAATGGAAGTTAAAAAGAAGTGACTGTGAATGGAGGAGTACAAGCGCATGTGACGTTAAAAAATAAAATCCATTGGTTAGCATTTAAAAACTCAAAGTGATGCCTTGTGAAATGTATTCTTGCTTTGTTGTTAATGTTACATGACAATGCATTGGAAAGTTAAGTTCCCCTGTTCAATTTACTTTAGAAGAATCTCAAATGATGAAACTTGAACCCAAGGCACTTCCTTGGCCAAGACAACATAAAAAGGAACTGTTTATATACTACTAATTTTTAGGGAATAATTTCAAATGAGTTCTATAATTACCGTCGCCAAACCCTAACAAACATGTGCATTATTATCGCCACGAAGAGAATTAATGAATTCATTTTTATATATGATCTTTAAGGGACTGCTGGTGTGTGGAGAATTGCTGCTATTAATGAGGCAGGTGGTTGGAAAGATCGAACAACGGTTGAGGATATGGATCTTGCCGTCCGTTCCAGTCTTAGGGGCTGGAAATTTTTGTATCTTGGCGACCTCCAGGTATCTAGCATGACAAAGTTGAAGTGGTTATTCCATTTGTCTGTCTTTAGCTTGGTTGCAGCTGCGAACTGTCTTTTAATACATCTCGGTTTTAACTTACCTTTATCTTAGTGAATTGTAGCATTTACTTTATGGCTTAGATTTATCTTGGTGGATTATTACCTTTACTAAATTACCAATTATCTTAATGGTAGGTGAAAAGTGAACTTCCTAGTACTTTCAATGCCTTCCGATTCCAGCAGCACCGTTGGTCTTGTGGTCCTGCTAATCTGTTTAGGAAAATGGTGATGGAGATCATTAGAAATAAGGTTGGTTTATTGAAATATACCATATATCTGTCCTTCAGTTGGCAATCAATTGTCCTTTCAAAATGCAGCTTCTAAGTTATAATAATATATGTTTTGTGAATACCACTGCAGAACGTGACAGTGTGGAAGAAAGTATATGTCATTTACAGTTTCTTCTTTGTTCGGAAGATCATAGCCCACATGGTCACATTCTCCTTTTACTGCGTTGTACTTCCCCTGACCATCTTGGTTCCTGAAGTTCATGTTCCAATCTGGGGAGCTGTTTATATTCCCTCCATCATCACCATTCTTAACTCAGTAGGAACCCCAAGGTCTGCCATGTTGTATTAATTTTCGTTTACTTACCCATTTTCTTAGATTCTTTAGTCCACTTGCCGAGGCGAGAATTACATTTGCTCAGGTAATCTCAAACTTGCAGGTCAATTCACTTACTGTTCTACTGGATTCTTTTTGAGAACGTGATGTCTTTGCACCGTACCAAGGCAACATTAATCGGCCTGCTAGAAGCAGGGAGAGCCAACGAATGGGTTGTCACTGAAAAACTCGGAGATTCTGCTTCAAAGAAAGATGCCAACAAGAACAAGACACACACCAAAGGACCTGCTAAAAGACTGGGATTTTTTAAACTTGGGAACAGGTAATTTTTCATTTTATCTGCATGGACTACAATCAGCATGACAAAATAATTTGATTAATACTAAAATTATCCAACTAGTAGTAATTCTGATCCTTCCATCCTTTTGATTCACGAGACACATCAACACTGGTAGACGGACATATGTAGTTCCCACAAAATGGTGTGCAAAACCACAAGAGAAATTCCACATACTTCCAGAAAGTAATGTTTGTAACACTGTCAAATCCTACAAGTCCTAGAAACCAGTTTGTTCTGTTGGTTTTTTCTTTATTACAGTGGTTCTGAATCCTTGTATTAGTAGATTATTAAGTAGGAGCATAGAAGTTAGAGATTCTATTTTATCAGAATATCTCCATTTATTCTTTTCATTTTCAAATGGAAAATGGTCCTGCTCTATCTATACTCTACATACTTCTATCAAATGCACATGGCAACGAAGGAGACGAAACTCACATGAGGTTGTGCAGAGTGAGAATTTTATTGTAGTCTGTTAGCTTGTAAATACTAGTTGTCAGTATCGCATGTTGACAAAACCAAGAAGGTATATTTTGTATTATATTCTGCAGTTAGATTCCATGTTGATGTAGGCATTATACATTTCAGTTTTCTGACATCTTTGCATCTAATATATGCAATTCCATGTGCTGAAGGTAAAAGGTGCGTGCTTTTATGTTATCCTAATGCCAATTTTCTTTTGTTGTTTCTTCTCGGTTAAATTCAAACAGGATGCATACATTGGAGCTGGGATTTGGAGTTTTCCTCTTCTTCTGTGGATGCTATGACTTTGTACATGGGAAGAACAACTACTTTGTATATCTCTTCCTCCAAACATTTACCTTTCTCATCACAGGATTTGGTTACATTGGCACCATCATTCCCAGCTCTTAGTGGCAGCCTGCATTTTTAAGTAATCTACATAACGGCTCATCATCTTTGTGTTTGCCATGCCGTTTCGTATCTATCTCGTCTACAACAAGAAGTTATATATAATTGGGAGGTTAGTTCCTATGAGCAACGATTGATTGCAATTTGTATGATTTCAATTCATTCAAGAAGAGGCCATTCGTCATGTTGGGCAAAAAAGTTCTTGGCATGGTCTCCTCAGAATATGTCACTCAACTACTCAGAAGTAACCTTGGAAAATCACAGAGAGACAATGTTCAAGATAGTGGAAAAAGACACTATACAGAACCAAGTGCAAGAAAACAAGGAGTTTATGTAATTTAATTTGTTTGAATAGAATGTAATTGTGAGATTTTGTTCTTTATTTTTTTCTGTTTCCTATTTGTTAGTTTTTCTAAGTTCTGGTCAATAATCTTATCAAACAAAGGGATGAACTTGTAATCAAAGTCAATTACATTTTTTCCCCTCAAGCATTACCCCTACCCCACTGTCAATTGCCCCCAAGTATTTTTGCAATGAATAATGTTATTATGCCTTCTCAATTTGTCTCTTCATTTTGACTGCTCATGCATTTAATTTTTTTTTTAATAATTAAGGAAGTGACTATTAGTGTATTGATTTTTTTTTTTTTAAAAAAATGTTTAAACATGTTTAAAAAATGTTTGAAATAAAAAGGAAAAAAAAAAGACTTCAATATTTTTTATGAAATGGCACCATCAAATTGGTAGATTATAAAATAATTGTATAAATATCATTATTATTCTGTTAATTTGAAAGAAAAAAAAAATGACTATAAAGATGATTGTGCCACCAAAACCATTTTTTAAAAAGTCTAAAAAGTTAACAAAATACTAACAATTAAAAAAATTTAGAAATTAAAAAAAAAAAAAAGTGACAAACAAAACTAAAAATTTGAAAACATAGAGGAATTAGAGAGATGAGAGACAAGAAGCTGCCACCCCAGCTAAGGGGCCACCATGCCCTTGTGGGCTTCCCAAGTTATATCAATGATAACTAGCATGCAAATTTTCTCTCTTTATTCCTTCTCTTTGTCATGTACTCTCTCTCTCTCTCTCTCTCTCATTACAACTGCATTTAGGTGCCTGTATATATATTTTCAAATCAAAAAATAAGCTCTCAAGGAAGAGTACTCAAGGCGCGCAGGAGGATCATGATCCTCACCTGACTAATCTAACCAGTGTTGTTGAGCAAAGTTGGATCTGTCTCAAATCAAATAAATAAGTATACCTCTTCCTTCACCAACATTTAAAGTAAAGTGAATTTCATGGGGAACATTTTCATGTCTCTTTCCATGCCTTGTCTCTCTCTCTCTCTCTCTCTCTCTCTCTCATGCCTAGTCCCAATCATATGCAGCTAGCTATGATTTGCATGAATTGGGTTTAATGATCCCATGTTATATCATTGCTAGCTACACATTTTGCTTCCTTGTCATTAATGCAGTCATGTAATTAAAGGCAACATTGTTTACTCTTTCTTTTTGTTTTCGGACAGAAACAATGTTTGCTTTTGCTTTAGGGTTTTGTAATCTGTATTACTTCTAACAGAAGCGTCATTATCTTTCCCAACCTTTTTCTTTCCCTTCCTTTTGCTGCACCCAATGAGAGCAGTGTCAGCATATATTAATACTAAAAGATAGCACATTTAACTCTTTAATTAGATCCTTGGGGAGGGCAACATGATTTATTTTTATTTTTATTTTTATTTTTTTTAAAATAAGTTCTTCCAAAGATACCAATAATTTGTCTCATGGATTATGGAAACTTCCAAAGCAAGTTGTTCTGATAGACTTGTCATAAAATGATGAGGGACCAACTACCAATATCTTATATCATCATGCATCAACCTTTTTAAAGCCTGTTGGAATTAGGACAATGACCCTTCCTTGGGGTTACTTGCTTGGTTTTTTATTTTTTATTTTTTATAAAGGTTCTATCTTGGTGGTGGCAATAAAATAATTAGTAATTTGTCCCAAATTAGAAATCCTAAAACTAATTTTAATTGCTGAGAAAATATGGGAAAAGAATTCAAATCTTGATGCAGGCTATAACTCCAGTTAGGTTTGCAGTAGACAAGACTCATGACCCGTTTGGAGAGTGAGATGAAATAAGATAAGTTGAGATGGTTTGTAAATAGTAATGAGATTATTAGTTGAAATTAAATGAGATCATCTCACCTCAGTATGTTTTTTTTTTTTTTTCATTGGATATATCTTGTTGAGCAAATGAACAGAAGAAGTAGACAATGATATATAAATAAATCGATCTTGTCCATTCATTTTTATTAAAAATATATCTACTAATTTTTTACTGAAGGTAAGCCCAAATCAGATTTTTGCTTCCATGATTATAAAGCAGTTGATCAGGGAAGAGTACCTTGTAAATACACCTAGTTTTGGCTGTTCACTTTGAATCACATCACATCCGATTACTTTTATGGATATGTTCTAGGAATTGCTATTAATCTTTGTTTTAGCAATCACCAAACCAGAAAAAGAAAAGTAAAAAGTTACAATAATGAGTGAATTTCACTTATTTCATGAACAAATTTCAGGCAAATAAAAACCAACTCTTAAAGCTCCTTTTCAATACCATGGTTTAGGATTGATGCTGTTTACACTTATGTTGGTATTGATGTGGTAGACAATAGACATGCATTAGTAATAAAAAAAAAATTGAAAAATTGAAAAATCAAATCATAACCACAAAACTTATCTACCACATCAGTGTTGTTAGGTAGGTGCCACCTTGATAGTGTCACAAGTAGTATCAATATTCATGATGATTTAGAGACAGAAAAATAGATCCCTATGGAAGTTATATAAAGATCAAAATAGTTATTTAATCAAGTGTTGGATCAGGTAAGTAATTAACAAGCATATCTATATATTTAAATTGCCTTTTACTCAAATCTCAATTCAATTTTAAAATTCTTGTTTCTCTCTCAAAGCTTTGGAGATTCATTTTTTCCCGAGCACTTTCTCCCTCCTCTTCTACTATTTTTTTTATAAAAAATTTTATGCATCAATTACTATTCACTATCTCACATCTCACTTCCTATGAAAAAAGTTATAGATGTGTGGTGTGAAAGTGAATAGTAGCTGATGTATAGAATTCCTCTTTTTTTTTATATATCGATTCATTTTGTCACTTAAATAATATTATCCATTTATTTTTCAAACAGGATGTATTCAGTAAAATTTTAACAGGATATAAGCCAAAATCATATGCAAAGTTGCTTGAAAAAAAGAGTACTATATTAAAATGGAGGAGAATGTATAATATATTCACTTTCCAACGTAGACAACTGCATGCAAGTGAAAGCTGAAATAACAACAAAAGTACTCAAGTTCCTATTTATTAATGTTTGGCTTGGTTGATTTCTGCAGGAAGGAAGCTACGAAATGCACATGTTCCTGCAACTTTTTTCTAATCATATAATCCAGTTGATACAAATTAATGCAGTGTGTGAGAAAACGTAAATGAGCTGTCTTTTCCAGATCATTGGTTGGTTGTCTTTCATGATCAATCTTAAGAGCTCGCTGGTTCTTTTCAATGCTCGGTCCCATGTTGTCTCAGGACCGACGACAATCCCAGCAAAGATTCATTCATTAACGTTGAAAGATTAATAATCTTTCCATCGGTTTAAACTGTTTTGAATTCGAATACTGATTCTACGTACGTAAACATGATAATATCGAAGTCCTGCAATTCAATTTCATTTGTTTTTTGTAATTTTCGAGATAGAGGAAAGTTGCTTCCAAACACACACAAAGTAAAACACGTGATGCCAGACACACACACACACACATGACCAAAGTATTATTTGAGATGATACATCTGTCAGATGATGAGGGGTCCTCCTCTCACATGGTTTCACAGTCTTGGGCTGTTGATTAGCATTGTCTTCTTCTCCAATGAAGCATCCAATGCAACATTGACACATGATCATGTGATCTTCTTTTTAGTCAGATGTTGTCCATTATTTGTGTGAAGCTTAGGCCCATTCTCTGCAACATGGGGTCAGCTAGCTCGTCAATGTCAGATTCAGCAGCAACTTCTTCTTTTGTAATATTCTATGCTTTCCATACATTATATGGACCGATTTCTTAGACACCCAACTTTCTCCCTAGCTTGATTCCAAATAACATAAATGTTAAATTTAATTAGAATGTTGGAGTTTAGAGCTATTGCATGTTGGATTTGGGTATCGTCGTAAAAAGATAAGAGACAGAAAGTAAAATTTTGTAACATTTATAGTTGATCGAGTGAACTTTTTGAATAACAAGTAGCATTAAATATTCAATAAATATCGTCGAATTCATTTTATATATTTATATCTTTCTCACTTTAGACCCTAAAATTCGGACAAAAATTCAGTAAGGTGTAAATATATCCTTGTTTGAGCACCAAAAGCTTCCCCATTTTGAACTGCTAGTACTGTATTTGTGTTTTGATGGCTTTAAAAATCATGTTTGGAGCCCTCAACTTGACATATATTCTGCAGCATTTGCAAGCTACTGTCCATTTCTGATAATGCAGCTTTATTTTCTGAATGTACACTAGACGGATGCTAAAACTTAAGGGAAGTACGTACAAGACGGATGTTTGGTGCATTATATGTAAATCTCTAAACCACAGATGGACGAATCCAACATACCTTTTTCACCACAGAATTGCCAAAAGGCAGTATTGTTTTTTTCTCTGTTACCTCATCCCTCCCACTTTCCTAGAACTCACTCCTTTAGTGTCTTTTTGCTGTATCATGAACCTAGTACTCATGCATAAACCTGGAATTTCTAGATATTTGAGTACGTACGTGAGTCTACTGGACCAATAGCAAGTTACTAAATTGCAGTCACATTCTTTAACCAACAATTGCAGGAGGTGATTGGAGTTTGGTGACTCAGTTTTTGCTGCACCCTTTCGTCGTCGTCTTCTTCTTCTTCTTTTGTCTCTTTAGTCCAGAAATATGTGGTTCATCTTCAAAAATTGATATGGTTTGTCGTGACAATATGTCGGATTGCAAAACTATTTTTACTATAAAGTATATCTAATGCATCACATACAGTAACGTGAACAAGATTTCTTTGTAAACCTAACGTGTAGTTGTCTTCTTTCACATCCAGCAACGTCAAAACAAGCACAAAAGTTCACAAGCCCAATCGAAGAGGTCAAGAAAATATTGGGTTTGGCATGAATATGTTTTGAGACTTGGTTTATTTTGGGAACTGTACAATTTCAGCCCAGTGAGTTGATAGGACAGAAAGAGAAAGGGAAAGCTTGTTTCAGGGCCAATAAAACAAAACAAAAGTCCTTTTGCTGGGCTGGACTGGGCTCAATTAAGCATCGGCAGGGATGGCATTTAAACAAGGACTAGAGAGCTCGAAAAGAATTGGAACTCAGGCTCCGGTGGGTAGATCCTGAGTGGTTTGAAACTTTGAAGGATGGTGAAAGAAAGGAAACAACAACTACAAGCAGCTCAATCAGCCTACTTATCCCTAGCCGTGGTGGGATTGACCCGTTTGTACCTAAGATTGCCTTTGGACAAACCTAAGATTGTCTTTGGATGTTAAGATGATCTCAGATAATCTATAAATAATAATATTTTATTGATCCCATCAATAATTAGTTGAGATGGGTTGAGATCACTTTAACAACCAAATATAGTCAAGTAGCAAATTTACAGCCGATTTTCGAGTCCAAAAATAAGGAAAAACACCATCCCGTCAATAAAAAAGATTTTGCAAAAACCAAAGAAAACAACTATCAAGAATAAAGAAGAGGCATGAAAAGAGTCTATGTTACACTTGTGACGAGTGGTTTAGTTCCCGTCACAAGTGGAGAAAACTATTTTTGACAGAAATAATTTTTTGAAGAATAATGAGTGGTTTGGATACGTTTGCTCCTTCATTTTTCCTAATTCCCTTCGTTTTCCTTCCTCTCATTATTTTTTCTCTAGTTTTTCTCCAATTGATCCGGTCCTTAAAGGTTAGATGATCTATGGAGATCCGCCGACCAAAGCCTTCACATGCCTCACCATGATCAACTCCACCACCTCCTACTCTTCATTTCCATGTCACCGCATGCTATCGAAACGACATGCTTAGCCTGCCGCAAGAGAAAACATCCCCCGCTTGGGAGGGAACATATTACCAAGTTTAGTTTAATTCCACCAACTTCTTCATAAAATTGGCTACAAAAACTCTCATAAGATTTAAGATCCATGGTAATGAATAATGACCATGCCAATCAAAGCTACGATAGTGGAAACCTGTTTCTTAGTACAATAACAAAGGCAAACTGTGTACTTAAAACCCATGTAGTGACAAAAGAAAAAGTCAAACTTTGAGGATTGCCTCAAGAGACCAACTTCCTAGAAGTTGACAAGTTCCACAAACAATTTACTATTATATACAAACTATTCACTACTATTTACATATCATTTGAGATCATCTCACCATCCAAACATAACCTTAATAATCTAGGAACACTGCTTTAAAACCCGAGCTCGATCATCTTCTCAAGAGATTGAAAGGTGTAGATCCTTTTACAAGTCACATTGAAGATAGTTAAAGGTCAAAGTACACATCTTAGTATTAATAACCAACTTGCAAACCAAGAGGAAATTAGAAGCATTCGAAGTTGTTTGGAGGTGAAGGACAACATGAGGAGTTCAATCGTGCGCAGATAGCTTAGTGGTATAATCATTGATCAATAAGGTGGTAACGTCAGATAAAGAAGTAGATATATTGAGAACAGAGAGGAAGAGAAGGAGCAAGATGAGGAAAGGAAGCAAAATGCAAATGGAAGGATGCTAGAGATGGTAGTGAGGAAGAGGCAATGTTGAAGAAGCTCGTGGTAAAACTTGACAAGCAACAGAGGGCTTTGATTTTTTCATTTTCTTCTGCTTGTAATGGTGTCATGTTATCCTGTTAATTTCATTATTTCAGTGAAATTGTTTCATTTTTCTCAAATTACAAATAATTGGCTAACATTATTGTTTGTTTATTAGATGCGAGGCATATGATGGAGACAGGACATTTTTACACTAACAAAATTCAGCTAATTCATATAATACTGCTACATCCACAAAATAATTATACAAAAACAATCTCACAAACTGACATGACTAAATCTGATCCGTTAAATATACTTTACAATAAAAATAATATAATCTGACAAATCACATCAAGTCATATTAATTTGTAAGATTGCTTATTTAGACTTCGTTTGGAACCTAAAATCATCTCAACTCATTATTATAACTTTTTCAAATTCTAACAAAATATAATAAACAATTCAACTTTTTCAAATCTTAAAAATAATAATAATATTAAAAAATAATATTCTAATAATATTTTATCATCTTAATTCAACTTAACTCAGTTCAACATTCAAATGTAACCTTAATCTTTTTATGGTTGAGAGTATTTCCCAATCCACATTGACCCTTGAAAAAAAAGGCTACCTGGTGCCACTTAAAGAAATTAACCATCCAAGTTACTCTAATTAATTGTGCAGCAGTCCAACATGATAAAAGCTGATTAAACCAAAACATGATAAAGACAAAATCACCTCCTTTAAGAAAGGTCCAAGAAACACAATGGGGATGGGACTGAATTCTGAAAGACATCTCCAAAAACAACTAGAAACCACTCTTCGACTCTTGAGTACTATGCAAAACCCTAATAAAAACTCAGCTCTATAATCCGACTCATGAAAAAAATCAAGAGCATGGTACAACAGCCATATATTGAAGATAAATTAAGTCACCCAGTACTTAATTGCCACTGTGTTTGGCCTTTGTGTGAGACTGAAGTCCAGTTTCTGAGCCGAAACTCCTGCACACGAGAGAAAAAGCTGTTAGAACACAATGAACCTCATTTAGACTTGGGAGTCGCACTGCCCAATACTGAAAGCAAACATACTTGCTGCAAGATTTGCAAGAGTATTGGCCGGCAGATTTTGGGGTCTGTGCCTTGGATTGATCACTATTAGCAGGAGTCTTTCCAGCCTTCTTGGAAGGATGCGGAGTTGCTGTATGAACACCCTTCTTACCATCTATAGCATATATAAACAGCCATCATATCAGGGCCCTTGCTTATTCTAGCCATAATTGATTTCAATGCCAGATAAATTTCAAAGTAAACCATTGGACCTTTAATGCTGGAGCACAACTAGGCATAAATAAAATTAATCCGACCTTAAAGATAAAAACACCCACAGAGAGATTCCCAACACTCATGTTCCACGTAATTTATAAACTCTTTGCAAACATTGGAAATCATCGATCAATCAGAACACAGAACATCAAAATTGGCACGCAACATGATGGCAATGTTTAGTCACAGGGACATATCATTAGTGCCAAAATTAAGTTACAAGGCACACAATCAGTTTGGCATTAATTTAAAAAATAATCAGGGACATTCTATTAAGAATATAAAATTAAAATAAAAGACAAAACCCATAGCAAAAAGTGAGATTTGCGTCAGGGATATTCTATTAGGAAATAGAATATAAAAAAGGAAATGTGAGAGAGGAAGGTAATGAACACCATTGGTATTATGACTGCTGATTTACACTACATACAGATGCAAATGGTCAATTACTTTAAAATAAACTAGAAAAACACATCTAAGCAATGTACACATGTAAAACCAAATAAAGGCATTTTTCTAATTGCTATAAAGTAAAGCACCCACTAAGTAATGGAATCTGTGACCTCACTATGCACCCTGTCATATATGATAAGGTTTACAGACTTTGTAGAAAAATCGTATTTAACAAACATATGACAAGAAAAAGGCAAATAAAATCACCTGTCTTTTGAGGAGTAGCTGCTTTTGCCTTTTTAGCAGGAACAGGAGTTTTGGTTGCAGAATCAGATGGTCTCTTCTTGCCCAGTTCAGCCTTCAACAATACACACAAGGTTAATGATATTATACAAAAAAAGATTTTAATCAGTAAGATTATTAATATTATAGAAAAATATACTGTCCAAATATTTTCAAAGAAAAATGTAGAAAAGTTTAAAACCTTCTTAGGTGTTTCTTCATCCTCCTCATCAGACTCATTACCAGACTCGAATAACATTGCGTCGTCGTCGTCGTCGTCGTCATCCTCATCCTGTAACAATTAGTCATGCAAATTCAAAGCCGGTCAAATAATATTCTACTAGCACGTTAAAAAATAGTATATATACTCTAGAGAATATATGACTATATGAGGGGTTTGTGGGGGGGACAAGATTGAGACACTATGGATTGAACCAGGTGTGCATGAACACTAAGGCCTTGTTTGGATTCAGAAAGCATCTCAATTCATCTAATTATTACAACTTTTTCAAATTTTCAAACAAAATACAATAAACAAATCAACTTTTACAAACTCCAAAACAAAAATAATATTAAAAAATAATATTCTAATAATATTTTATTTAATTTTCAACTTTCATTTCAGCTCATCTCATCTCAACTCACTATCCAAACCCCTCCTAACAAGCCCAAGATGCTTGTTCTATTATTGGAAAAAAAAAATGAAAAGATGATGTGTGAAGAGAATTCTGGAGATTGCAATAGCTGGTCATGAACTTTTCTGTAGCAGTTTCATGTCTCCAAGGGTGGAGGAAACAAAAAAAAAAAAAACTGCTATTAGGAAAAAGCTTGTGACTTTTACGCTTAGCAATATAAAGAATTCTTATTTATATCAATATTCATATACAGTATAGAAGATATAAAAAGATTAACCAAAGTGCAAAAGGTTAAATAGTCATATATAGCACAGCCGGATGAAGCATTTATTCAACAATATAACAACTGCATACCTGATCACTAGAATCATCATCCTCATCATCTTTCTTTGGTTCTACAAGCTTAACCTTCTTTTCAGAAGACTCAGACTTGGAAGCAATGCTTTGAGTTGTAACTATTGAGCCAGCCTTACCTGAAAATTATTAACCAGTCAATGGCAGAAAGGGATAAAATATCAAAAGAAAATCACCTAATAAAACAGTAAAATGCAGCGGCAGCATCCACCATTATCTATGCTGTTCAAAGGCAAATCCTCCAACTCATCCTCTGAATCAGAATCAAAATCTGTAGAATTAAAAAAAGGACATTATTAACAGCCAAAATTGAGATAAGTTAGAGAAAAGGACGTTCATAACACTCACCATCATGATCCTCCGTGGCAAAGACAACATCCGCAAGTCAAGGAAGCACAAAAAACTAGAGGTAAGAACACACTAGTTATAATAACTACTACCATCAAAGAAGGGAGATATTTGGACCTCAAGTAGATAGTATGCAACAGGCATTAGCATGATTTTGCACACTTTCAATGAGAAAGAGAGAATAACTTCAATGCAGACTTCAAAAAGAACTCAGAAGTTATAAAGAACATCAATGATCAAATACAAGAAATTCAAGGTCTATCAACCAGTTTTAAAATAAGTATCAAATAATCATTCACTGGGCAGGAAGGAAAAATGTGAAGGATATTCCTCTGGGGTAAAAGCTTTGTAGCCGAAAAAGTAGACACTCCCATGTTTCCAGTTGTGAGAGAGCTCAAACTCCTTTTCAAAAACCAAATCAAAAGATAGCTGAGGGAAGTTCTCTGTGGAAAGGGTTCCCAAGACAAGTTTCTGATCACCAAACTTCAACAAGAGAGGAACGGATTCATTTCCCTTGGCCTTAAACTCACCCAGAGATGCCTGCACAAAAAGCAGCATTTCAGACATTCCCAGCACGTGCAAAATAACTGCATATGATGTTCAGAATTACCCAAAGCAAATATTAGCACAGTTACAAGAGCACTTACCTGTGAAAGATGTAGGACCTTATCCTCGCCAGGTTTTACTTTTAGTGGCTGTCCTGCCTTGACTTCAACACCTTAGAGAAACAAAAGCACGATTCAACATGTCTGTCTGTCCATTGATATGACTAAATAGATTCATTATACTAAGAGTAATCACACCACAAAATGAATAGATTTGAGTGGATTCACCAAAAATCCACAAAACCCTTTTTTTGTGAGTGGCCACAATCCACAAAACTAATTGCAGAAGATGTTAAAAATGTGACAACCAAAACCAAAAGACAAATAATATGAAAGGTACCTAGAAGTTGACAATGTGTTTTTGGGGAGGGAGGCAGCATTATTTCAAGGGACAAAAAACAGTGGCGCACCCATAACAGAACACAACACTCGACATCACCATATTACCAAGCAACACACAAACAGAGAGTGAAATAAGAATAATAAGACTTCAACCTTACGTCTCTTCGGAATTTCACTATTTTTCTACTCATTCTCTCTCAGGCCCAGATTCATCTACTTAGCATTGGAAAACAAAATTTTAAATTTTTTTTGCAACATATGTAAAAAAATAAAATAAAATAAATTTCCAGCATCTTACAAACAAAAATTACGCGACTGCAAGCAGCTAAACCTAAAAGAAATAGATACATTACCCGATACCTTTTAACATAAAGAAACAAAAACAAACTTACCAGCTCCAAGCAACAAACGCTTGCAGAAAAGAAATAGAAACAAACTCGTAAGAAAAATTAGAACGTAGTTTTCCAACACAAAAGGAAATGATAGATAAAAGACACGCCACTCTCTCTCATTTCAATAACACCAATCATAAGGGAAGCCAAGACAACGAAAAAAAAAATTCACAAAAGAAAAATCCAGTTTCTCAAGATGAAAGCACAAACTCTTAGAAAAAGAAACAGATAGACAGAATCAGATGTACTCCATATGCAAAAGAAGAAACCCCGACGGAAAATAATGAATAAGAGAACACAGTCCGCGAGAAATGAAAAAGATACGAGAAACCCAACCCTAACGGTAGGATAAGGATGATTGAAATGGAGCAGCAGAGAGAGCAAGTGGAAGTAGCTTACCCCAAAACTCCATGGACGGCTACAAAGAAGAAGGCTAGGGTTTGGAGAGGGTTTGTTTGAGAGTGTGTGGATTGTGGAGACTGTCAGTAAGGCTGGCTTCTCGAAGAGACAGAACTACGAGGGTTCGGAGGGGCTTTTATAAGAAGGAAAATGATGCGGTTACGAGTTACGACCCTGTTTACAATTCTTATATAATTATATTTTATTGAGTTTTGCTACTCATTATTTATATACATCACATATCATTTTTTTTAAAAATTATTTTATTCTTCTCAAATTAATTAAATTTTTCTACTCATTAATTATATATATATCACATATTTTATAAAATAAAAATAAATATAATATATGAAAATGATGAATAGAATTTTTTTATTTTAAATTATGAATATTTAAAATAATTTATAAAAGTAACGCCAATTTACTTGGAGTGAAATACAACATATACAAAAAAAGTGCAACGGCTATAAATTGACGTGGTTTTATATGATCCGTTAAATCTATTTTATAATAAAAATAATTTTATAATCAGACAAATAACATTAAGACATCAATTTTTATGACTAGAATATTTTTCTTATACAAAGAGGAGTGCTATACCCTTATTTTAATATATGATTGTATAAAAGTGATAAAAGCAAATTATACGTGTTACAATACAGAATATTGAGGCCATGGCTTTTTTCTTTAATTTTTAGACCTACTTTAGGGATTTTTTTCCGAGTCACAGAGAAAGCCTGTCCGTGCATTAACTCCTCTAAACTATTGTCTCACTGTAATTTTTAGAAAATATGTAATGAAATAATAATATTATGTGATACCATGAAAATATGACGTTTATAGTTATAAGATTATCTTATAAAATAGGTGTGTAAACACAAAAATAAGGTTAATTATAATTATAAAAAAATAAAATATTAATAATTCTTATAATAATAATTGATGTCAAGAACTTTCTTATTGAGCTTTGTTAAGAAGAAGAATAATGAATAATTTTTTTCCAACCAAATTATTTGGTCATTTGCATGTAAAATCCATGTATGGATTTGTACTTGGGCCCGATTGTTCTTCTGGGCCTGCCAATACTAAAGTAGTTTTGCTATGTATAAGCAAGTTTGCGTACCAATCTGCTTGTTAATATTGTTACCTTTATATTCTAAATTTAAATTAATACTGTTTTCAATAAAATCTGACCAATCATATTGAATGAATACGCGTATTAGTACGTAGAATTACTTACAATTAAATTTTTTCATGCTAACGAACCTACTTGAGAGTTAACAAAAAAATAAAAGATGGTTCAAGATTCACTCCATGCATGCAATGCAATAAAAACTGGGTGCTGCATGTCTTGCCCTATTCACTCGTGAGTTTGTCCTCTTAAATTTATCATTAGTGCAAAGATTATATTTTTTTATCTTTTTCTTTTTCTTCAAAATATTTTTTAAAAATAAAAAAATACAAAACTTCACAAATAATCCCTCCACTAACTATAAAATAAAATAAAATATATGTGCGATAATTTTGAGGGGGCAAGGCAAAGTGCAAACTCATGGGACGAGTATCATTCTTCATAAAAATTGCAATGCTGACTATACGAACAAGAAATAAAAATAAGATTTCTCTTACTCAGTAACCCTATACCATATATTTATTGAAAGTAATGTTATATACAGTCGTGAAATATACAAGCGTCGCGCTAATATTTTGAAAAAGAGTGGGATCTATTATTAAAAAAATTATTATTTTTATATAAATCTCTTATTTACTCACTTTTTTTAAAGATATTATGCGGCACTTGTAAAACTTATGATTATAAATATCATTTATCTTCCAGTAATAATAATACAAGGTAGAAGATGTGAAATGAAGATGTTATCGATAAAAGGATTGAAAAAGCTATTTAAGCCTTATTTGAATATATAAATGGTTTCATCTCATCTCTTATCATTACAATTTTCTTAAATTTTTACATAAAATATAATAAATAATTTAATTTTTTCAAATTTTAAAATAATATTAATATTAAAAAATAATATTTTATTTAATTTTTAATTTTTATTTAAAATCATCTCGTCTTTTCTCACTATCTATATTGTGCCTTAGTGAGGGTGTGTGCATTTGAATCGACATTACGTTGACTTTCGACACGGCATGTTGTGAATGGCTTCGAATTGATAGAGATCGATATTGACCTCAACTTTTTTTCCTTTTTTCTCACTTTTTTTTTTTTTCCGCATGAGAATTCCTAAATGGGTTCCCTTCTAACTTTGATTGTCTTTAAAGGAAAATAAGTATTAAGAAGCTCCTTTTTTTTTTTTCACCTTTCTCCTCTACTATTCATCTGCTACAATGAGATGAAATCACATGAGTTATACATGCATTTATATCAGCAATAGCATGGATAATCAGGCAAATCACTTTTAGAGAGAAAAAAAAAAAAGGAAGTTATTTTCTTTAAAAAAAAAGAAAAAGAAAAAAATTGATGTTTAGTGAAAGAGAAATAATATTTGTAATCACGGAGTGCGTAAACACCCAATTCCTTTTAAAAAAAAGTGAGTAAATAAGGGACCTACAAAAAAAAAAAAAAAAATTATAGTGGATCCCATACTTTTTTAAAAAAATTGTACAGCGCTTAAACACTTCACGGCTGTATCTAACACAAATGAAATGGGAGTACTTGTATTCAATTTATAACAGTTTCTACACAAAAGATTGCAATCAAAGTAATACAAATAATTGATTCACTAACAACAATTTGCCCTCTATTTGTGAATACAAATCTGTGACAACTATATAAGGATTAACACCCTTCCTCCCCTTAATACTATTGATCTATATGCTATCCATCAAACTCATTCTTAGCCTCATATATTCCTCTCTTTCTAAAGAGGCAATGGGTGGACACCTTAGCTTGACTACTGCCTCTGATGCTTGGACTGCTCTTGAGAACTCATTTTCTCATAAATCCAAAGCTAAAGGATTAATGAAGAATGAGGCTCTCAGCTATGGGTTGTTCTGTTGATGACTCTGCTAAAGTTCACTGGTTTTACGCGGATTGGGTCTAGAATATTTTACCTTTTCCACCACCATGCTATCCCACTTTTCACTACCATCTTTCAATGACATTATTTCTAAAGCATAGAGCTATGACTTCATCAGATTTCTGGAAAGGGCATGCCACCACTGCAGTAGCGTTCTCTGCTAAAAAAGGAGGTCAAAATGGCCATCGTGGTGGTGATCATCATGGGGGGACCTCGAGGTAATCATACTCAAAGCGCAATAGGTGTGCTTGCAAACTCAAGCTACAAAACTCCTCCAGTTCTCAGCCAACTAAACTTGTTTGCCAAACTTTTAGCAAAATTAGTCATGTTATAATCAAATTGGTCATGTTGCAAATGGTGCAGGATCCTTTTCTTCCATTAATGAAAACTCTTTTAAGTACACCAATAGTGTTGCCTCTACTCACATGACCAATGATGCTACCCAACTTAATACCTCCACCATTTACAAGAGCACGAATCAAGTTTTAGTTGGAAATGGAGCTTCGGACCTTCTCTGCCAGTTACACACTGTGGTTCTTTCAAGCCCCTCCCTTCTGCTTCTCTTTGAAAAAGCAGTGGTTCTACCAATCACTACACCTAGAGGGGGATGAATAGGTGTATTCCAATTTTGATAGTCTTTCCAATATTAGAAACAAATAAACAGTTAATCAATGGACAAAAACAATTAACACAATGATTTTGGTCACGAAGTGGAAACTCATTTGAAGAACTTCTTCAAATTCTAAAACCACTCCGGGTGTAAGGCACCACCTAAAATCCACTATAGAAAAAGTTTATTACAACCAATTTAGAGACACTCACAAAACCTTTGTAGTTCCTAAACCTGGCTTGCAACATCACGAGTGACCCACTCGATCTCTACACGCATGTAGTGTCGGAACTCCGACCTTCTATAGCTTTCCACGAAAACCTCTCGATCTCTGCATCACAGCAGCTCCAGAAACCTTCCGACCAACAACACGTCCACTTCAATGGACTTTGAATGAGATTTTATCTTGAGTGTGGTGTGGTGGATATGTGTTTGTCCAAGAGAGATTCACAAGGAAGGAAAAGGTTTCTCTCTTTGGCTCTTGAAACACTTAGGGTTTTGCACTATTTTTCCACACCACAGAACAGAAATGATATGTTCTATTTATAGTCCCAGCAAGTCACGGCGCTCAAAACATGAATCTTTAGGTTGTCTTGAACATTGGCTCGAGCGAGGTGTCGAGCGAATGTCGAGCGCACTTTATCTTCTGAAACCGCTCGAGCGAGGTGTCGAGCGAAGGTCGAGCGAACATCTCTGGATGAGTTCTGCTCGCGCGCAACATCGAGCGCACATCGAGCGAACCACTCTGGATGGGTTCCGCTCGAGCGCCACGTCAAGCTCACCTCGAGCGAACCACTCTGTTTGGGTTCCGCTCGAGCGCACATCGAGCGAACCACTCTGGATGGGTTCTGCTCGAGCGCCACGTCAAGCTCACCTTGAGTGAACCACTCTGCCTGGGTTCCGCTCGAGCGCTGGGTCGAGCGCACATCGAGCGAACCACTCTGGAAGGTTCCGCTCGAGCGCCAGGTCGAGCGCCCATTGAGCGAACCTCTCTGGAAGGTTCTGCTCGAGCGCCAGTCGAGCGCCAGTCAAGCCATGTTGAGCACACTTCAATCTTTTTCATGTACCAATGCATCAACACTTGTTACAACTCAACTTTACATAGGTTTTCACAAGAATATGCCAATTAACTTATTTTTCCCTCAACACTCTTCATGATGCTCTTATTTTTCCCAAATCACCAAAAATCTAATCTCTATTAGTAAGTTAACTGCCAATAATCATTGTTCCATCAATCGAGTTTTTTGACTTTGGATTTATCATACACAACATGCACACTGGAATTGAGTTGGGAACCGGTAGATGTGTTGATGGCCTCTTATGTTCTTAATCATGATTATCAATCCTTCTTTGCTCTCAGCAACTCGGTGCCTCTTTCTCTGTTCGGCGTGCTCAGTTAGGGCATATATCAAATCATGTACCAGAACTCTTAAATAAAAATGGACTTTTATCTGTTACATCAATCTTGTATACTCCATCTTTGTGCTAGCTATCAATTTGGAAAATGTCACAGGTTTCCTTTTAATATCAATGAACATAGTGGTACTTCTTTTTTAGACTTAACACATTGTGATTTATGGGGACCTTCCCCATTCCTTCTTCCTCTAGCTGTCGGATTTATGTGATTTTCATTGATGATCACTCAAGATTTACTTGGTTCTACCCATCAAAAACCAAATCTGACTTTTTTTATTCATTTCTAATTTGGTTCCAAAGGCTTGTTGAAAATCAAGTATCCTCTAAAATCAAAACAATGTGATGGTACTTTTGAATTTACCAGCAATTGTTTTAAAACTCACTTAGATAATCATGGCATTCAACAGTACATCTTTTGCCCATACAAACCAGCTCAAAATGGCAGTGCAGAGCACAAACAAAGGTACATCACTGAGGTTGGTCTAACTATGTTTTTCCATTCCCATACTCCTTCATCCCTCTAGTTGAAGCTTTCTACACAGCTATCTTCACCATCAATCAACTCCTAACTCCAATTCTCCAAGGCAGCTCCTCCATATGTAATATTATTGGGTAAAACATCATCTTATTCTCTTTTTAGAACATTTAGTTGTTTATACTTTCCTTTCTTACGTGACTTTAACTCCCAAAAATTAGCCCCAAAAAGTTCTCCATGCTACTCCTTCCAGTGCTGCTGATCAAGACTCCCTACTTCACAAAGCTCTCATTCTCATCTTGTCCATAGTTTGCCTCCCATGTGCACTTAATCCTGCCTCTCTTGACTCAGTAGTCCTTTGTCTTACCTCTTCCTTAAACTCAACTCACTCTCAAGGACATACCATAATTGCCCATTGAAGCCGGTCATTCTTCATCAACTGTAACTCCACCACCACCTTCTACTCTAGTCAAGCATAAATCTTATCATGTGACTACACATGCATGCCACCCTCACTAGTTTTACATTCTCTTTCGACTATGTTTGATTAGTGAGGTGATTTTTTTAACTCAAACTATCTCATTATTATTCACAAACTATTCACTATTTTTTTACTATTATTCATAACTTTTTCACTACTATTTAGAGATCATCTGAGATCACCTCAGCATCCAAACTTATAAAAGAACCAAAAAGCCTCAAATCAACCTTAAAGCATCTTGAATAGATATGTGTCAAGGGTGAAGAAATTCATCCCCTTCATCAAAGTAAAACTTCGACCCTCATGCCTCGGAGAAACTACTTGGTTATACTAATCCAAAATCTCCTTATCATGTCTGTCAAGACTCTTTATGGACTCAAGCAGGCACTACTTGCTTGGTTCCACAAGTTCATCAGCTTCTTATTCAGGCTTGGTTTTCAATGTAGTTGTGCTGATTCTTTTCTCTTTGTATATCATAAACCTGCAGGAACTACATACTTGTTAGTCTATAACCTATATACTATATATTTTATAATTGTTTTCACAAATCAACCAGCTGCTCGACACCCACATTGCTCAACTTAGGCACTGTTTCTTGGGCACTATTTCTTGGGCATTGAAGCCCAACACCACTCTACTGGTTTGTTCTTATCCCAAACAAAATATGCTCTTGATTTACATAAAGAGATAAGACCTGGTTGATAGAAAACCTATTGCAACTCCCAAATTTTTGGGCAACAAGACATTCAAGTGCAGGAAACCCCTTCTTAAATTCCACCTTATATAAATCTCTTGTTGGTGCTCTTCAATACCATACCATAATATGGCTTGAGTTGTCTTACTTTGTTAACACCGTATGTCAGTACATGCATGCATCAACAGAGGACCATTTTAGAGCTATCAAGAGAATTATTAGATATGTCAAAGTTACTTTGCATTCTGGTTTTAATATATCCTCTCAGATTGATGCAGACAATGTTGCTTACTCACGCGGACTTTGATTGAGCCGAGGCACACAATGCTCTATCTCAAGTTATGCAATTTACCTTGGCTCTAATTTGATTTCACGGAGTGCAAAAAAGTAGTCTATAGTATCTAGATCAAGTGTTGAATCTAAGAATAGATCACTTGCACTCAGTATTGTAGCTGGGGTCACATGGATAATTAATATTCTTCATGATCTTCATCTCCATATTCTCGGATGTGCCGCTCTATACCATGATAATCAAAGTGTAATTTTCATGTCTTCTAAACCAGTATCACAAGCTCAGTCCAAGCACATTACTTTGAGTTTTGACTATCACTTTGTCTGAGAGTAAGCAGCTCCTGACACCTTTGTGTGTTAAGTTCATGCCTTAAGGTTACTGCGTCACCACCCCTAGTTAGCTTGAGGAGGGTGTTAAGGATACAACTGCTAAGGACTCTAGATCTATACAAAGAAAGTCAACTAATGAATCTCAATCATATCTGTCACAAATTTGTATAGCTGGACAATTAATGTGCAAAATGTTGTTACTAAATTATTTTTATTACTTTGATTTCAATCTTTTGTAAAGAAACTGTTATAAATAGAATACAAGTACTCACCCCTCACCAAGATAGTGAGTGTTATTTCCAATCCTTCTAACTGAATATGCTCAATAATTCTATGTGACTCATTTTTATGTGCAATTTTTTCCCACCTTTTAAGTCCTCGATTTATAAGGAATCAAAATGTTTGTTTCGGAAAATAAAACTCACAAATTGACGTGTCTCGTTGTGATGCATTATATTGTAAAGCAATTTTGTTATAAAATTAGCCTTGTTTGGCAACCAAGTATTATTCAAACTTTTTTAACATTTCTTAACTTTGTTCATAACTTCACACTATCAAACATTACAAAATAATAATAATAATAAATTTTCAAGTTTTTATATAGTCATTACTCAAATATAAAAAATCAATACAATTTCTACAAATTCCAAAACAAAAAATGATCTTAAAAGATATATTCAAGCAGATTTTCAACTTTATCTATCCACTTTTACAAACTCCAACACAATACTTATTTTAAAAAAGATTTTTATTCAAGATTTTCTCTCTCCTTTCCCAAAACCTAATCTAAAACAAATTCTCAAATATTTCCAAACATTCTTGGGGACCAAACATGGCCAAATATATATAATGTATTACATATGGTATTTTTTGGTAAAGATATAATTTCTTTAAGATGTCTAAACATAAATCAAATATAATTTCTTTAATCATTCTCAAACGTGGGGTTAATTAAATTTCTAAGATTTTATATTCACATATATTACAATTTTGAAAATATAAATGTTGAAGAGAATGCTAGATTTCTACGTACCATTTCACTTAAAAAGTGGAAGGAAATGGATAAGGTAGATTCACTTTGGAACAATAATATATAAATGATTACACTGTTCAGAATAACCTTTTCTCTACTCTTAGCTATTTTCTTCTTAACCGTAGGGCTCAAAATAATAACCGGTAAACTGGCCCAAATCGGACTGGACTGGTATATTAAGTCTGGTGCAAAACCGGTTCGATTCGGTATCAATTTTATTTTTTTAAAAATTAATTTTAAATCAGTCTGGTTTTGAAATCAATTTTGGTTTTTTTACACTGGACCTCATATATATATTTTTTATTATATATAAATAATTTTTTATATGATTTATTTATATTATATGCTAAATTTGTAATTAATATAATAAGAAATTTTAAAATTGTAAAATTCATGTATAATAATCTAATAACATAAAATTAATATAAGATTTTATATAGCATAAAATATAAATCAATCTTATAAGTCTTATTATAATATTTGATATAATATATAAATTTTAATTTTATAATATAAAATCAATATAACATAAAATCGTTTAATTTTAATTTTAAGTAATCATCATATTGTCACTAACATATATGATAATATGATTCTTATAAATAATATAATAGTTTTACTATAATTCTTATTTTTTGTTACATATTATTTTTATATTTAGACAATCTTTTTTTTTTTTTTAATTTATCGGTTTGTTGTTCTAAGTTCTAATTCCTAGGCGCCCGACCTTGCTAGTTCATTGGTAAAATCAGTAAAGCTGGATCGAAATCTGTAAAACCGGAAGTACCAGTTTTGGAGGTGAATCGATCCGGTATCGATTCTTTAATTCTTAAGTTTATACCAATTCTATTCTAAAATACGTCTAAAACTGAATTGAATCGGACTGATTACATCCTTACTTAACTGCAAGACTACAAGCTCTTTTAGTCGCACAGTAATGTTGAGCCAAATTTTGGGATATTTGTTGGGCCCATTAGTTGTTGGCAATGTATAAAAATAAATGGTAATAATAAGATAAGAAATATTTCATCTACAAACAGAATTATAAAAGAATTATTTTATAAATTAATGTGATTGATACGGTATAATAATTGTAAACTTTATTTTATTATAAGATAGATCTAATGCATTATATCAACTTACTTAAGTTATAAATTTTGTTTTTGTCTCTCTAAACCAAATATTTTGAATTATTGATCATTAATGTCAAAGTATCTTATCTTTCCTCACCAATAATACAGAGCATCTTTCAGATTTTTTAAGAGATAATTTGGAATGAAGCGGTTCAAATCAGTGATGCATGCAATGATTGGAATACATAAATCTTTTAAATAGAATAAATATAAGAAATTAAAAGGGTAATCCATTTAATAAAAAAATAATACTTAGGTTTCAAATGTTTAACGTATATAAAATTATTTTAAAATTTCAAAGGACCATATCCAAATTATATATTCCTTTTTTAAAATTATTTATCCTACTTTGTATGATCTTTAAATTAAAGTTTATTTTATCTTATCGTGCTAGTGTGAATTATTCATAATTAATTAGATCAATATTTTTTTAAATTAATAAACTTAAGAAGTAATAAATAATATCACATCAATATGATAAAATAAGAATATAGTAAATATGAAGTAGTTTTCTTTCAACGAACATTCATGGAAAGATAATAGAGATCAGTTATATGATTGACCCTTTTGGTCCTAGTAGGAGTACTGGTCAACAAAATGGAAGAAGTAGGGTCCTCCAACTCAAAGACAGCCTTGACTAAAGAAATATAAAGAATATATATATTATATGGAAATGTAAAGAATGCGTATATTCGAGTATTGACATTGGTTTTATTAAAATTATCTTTAAAATTTGATAAAAAGTACATAACTTTTATAAATCTAAAACCTCTATAGCCATAATAATTTCATATTGAATTAGTCATTGAATTCATAAAAATAATAATATAATATTATTTTTTCAATAAAAATATATTTTTTTCATATTTTACAATTATACTAATTATATGTTAATTAATAATTTAATTTGATTCTTACATTATTATTATAAGACGGTTGAAGATTAAACGTGAATAAAAAAAATTTTTGGAGATTAAAAGTGAATAAAAAATAGATTTGATGGGTGAATAGTAACCCTTCAAATTTAAAGAAATACATTAATTTACTGTAGCTCAAAGTTTCACACTTATCTATTTGGCTAATTCATTTGACGAAATTTATCATATTTTACATTTGGCTAGACTTTTAATGAAGTTAATGCTAATGCTCATAAGATGCTGATATTGGTTGACATGGACAGGTAAACTATGTTATATAATATTTTAAGAAGAAATTTTAAGTCGAGTTATATTAATTTATAAGTTTATTTTTATAAAATTATTTTATATATCTAACAAATGGAGCATTCGCTTTCATTTAAACTTATTTTATTTGAAAGAATTAAACTATTATTGTGAATATATATATATATATATAAGAATTACAAAATAGTCGTGTCAGCTATATTTATTTTCATACATTTAATGATTTGATTCCCACATAATGGACATATCCTAGTCACATTAACGTGTATTCATCTCACTATAAGCATGTTTTTAAAACGTTAGATGATTGATTTGATTAATATTGTCAGTTACATGACGTGGATCCATATGAATTATATAGAATTACTATTCATATGCATATATAGGGACCCATTTTCCATTGACAAGATGAAAAAAGGAGAATAATAATTAAATGGTGTCGTTTCATGAGTTCACGTTCTAACTGTTGAATACTGTATAGGTAAGTAGAGATCCAGAAGGACTCCTTGGCTTCTTCATGTTAATGTGATTGCAAGTAAATTTTTATAACAATATTAAATACTTAATAAATATTATAAGATCTATTTTATATGTTTATTTCTCTCTCATAATTCTACGTAATTCAAATCCTGACCACCTGCTTCCTTTGTGATCTCTCTTTTTATTTTTAGGAAATCCTATTTTCTTTTTTTTTTAACTATCCCCTTTTCATTCCTCATGAGAATATGCTCATTTTTAGCTATGTGTTTGATAAGTATTCATTATTATTTATAAATAATTTATTATTATTCATAATTTATTTTTTATTATTTTTTATTTTTTATTCTTTTATTACTATTTACAAATAATTTGAAATAGCCATCCAAACGTAGCCTCAAACTACGAGCTGTCCTATTGCCCACCATCTTGCCAAGCCCGTCAATAGCACGTAATTACAGTTTATTCCGATTCACAAACTCTGTTTGGGTATTGGAATATTTAATATTTTATTATTACTATTCACAAATCAACCATAAAATAGTTTTAACTTTTGAATAAAAAAAAATAAAGAGAAATGAGGCCAAAGTTTATATACATTTACAAGCTCCAAATACTTATGATTTATCTGTAATAACAACAAACAAAGGTTGGAATAATGATCAAGAGACATGCAAATCTTAATTTTGCATGCTTTTGAAAATGTTTTTTTTTACAAAAATCTGGAAAAACCACTATCATATTTCACACTGACAATTAAATAACCTGAAAAAGAAGAAAAAAAAAAAAAAAAAGGGAACAATCGGGTGGTGGCAGTAGCAGCAGATACTAGCCGATCACAGCAGGAAGTCCATGAAGTTGAGCCAAGCAAAGCCGCCGATCTTGGAAGCTTTCTCAGCCTGTTTGGAACATGATGGAGACGGCATCGTTTCGCCACCGTCCAACTTTGTTTTTCTGACGCACAGAAAATAATTTCTCGATCCCAGTGCCATCAGCTTCTCATCCCTATCCAAGCCTGGCCCCACCAAACAAACAAGTCAATCATCACCTCACACGTGGCTAAGGATTACAAAAATATTTATAAAAATTCAGTAATCGTACGGCTGATATAACACGAGATACATGCTTTGTGTCTGTGAGGCTTACTTTCTAGGCTAAACTGCGAATAATGGAGGTCGAACATGGAAAGGTCGGTGGTCGGTAAGATTGGCCGGCGGCACTCCTTCGCATAAAGCCGGACTGCCGAGGAGATCAGGTCGCTTACAGAAGATTCCGGATTCATCACCACCTGCACCGGCCCCAGGCTCCCCTGAATCGTCACGTTCAGTAGCAGCTTCATTAGCCGTGGACGTCCCTCTGGCGACGTCGTTCCGGTCGCGCTCTTGTCAGAGAGTAACTCCGGCAGCGTTTTCGGCCGGCGAAGCTCAGTCGTCATAGTGACCGGAATATGCCCGTGAAACGAGGACGATTTATGGGTCAATTTGCCCCTCCGGTTCTTCTCCTCTTGTCCCGATCTCCGATGGCTCTTCGAACTCGACATGATATGTAAATATACTAGAAATTAAGTACACAAACGGAGAAATCTGGATTCTACCTCAAACGCCGGTATCGGAAGAACCTGGGGCGAGGGAAACCGAGAGCTGGGGATGAGCTTCTGCTCGCTAGTTTGCGGTTAACGGAAGCTATCATAACCTGAATGCTAAAATCTTAAATTATGAGGAAGTGCAAAGGGATTGAGCATGGCTGCATGAGACGCAGAGAGAGAGAGAGAGAGAGGTGCACGAGGAATCAACAAAAGCACCCCCCCCTCCAGTGTTATATACGGAGAATGAAGAAGATAAGGATTTGGGGGGGGGGGGGGGGGGGGGGGGGGGGGGGGGGGGGGGGTAGCGTCGAGGAAGGAACTGGGGAAGGATTTTTCTTCAGAGAGGAGACGGGCTATAGCCGGTAGGGGAGAGAGAGTGATCGGTCAAAGACAAGACAAAGGCTCCAAACAATTTGTCGTCAGCCATCGAGTGGTAACCGGGTAGTGGGCGTGCACCCGGAGCCCAAGTGTGGTGGTCCGAGTGTCTGGGTCTGGGTCTGGGTCAGCTTCGGGATTGTCTGTTCTGTTTTTGTGTGGTTTTTATCGAAGCGGAGGTGGTTAAAGATTCACAGTGAGAGAGAGAGAGAGAGTGTGTGTAACCGTAAAGTTGGTCTGGCTGGTTCTGCCGTTTAACGTAGGAAGTAGGGACACATGGCCGAAGCAAATTGGTGGTCCCCTGCCAATGCTGCGGGTTGGGTTTGAGACGCATTCAATTATTATCGTTCGCATAAGGCGGCTGTCCAGTCCATGTTGGTAATGTAATGCATGGTATGCCGAGTTTATTACCCATCTCAATTACTGTTCAATTTTCTGTATTTTCCACCTTTATTTTAATAGAGACATTCTTGGTTTAAAAATATTTCAAAATTATACATGCGAGTACGAGGATACTTCAAATTGGTTTTCTCGTTACATGGTACAGTTCATCGTGTCATAACTAATCAGAAGTAAACACGTATTATATTTATACTTAGTTTATAAAAAATTGAAAATTGAAATATTCTATCAATTAGTGTGTAAAGCAGATCTAAGAGCATTCTCACTGACTTCTTTATTCTATTTTTTAAAATATATCATTAAATTTTATTTTTTCTATTTTATATACTGATTTTTATAATATATCATACATCAATTTATTTATTTATTTTTTATATCATTTAAATATTATATTTTTTAATATTTTTTATTCATTTTAAATATTTTTTCTAACTATTAATAATATTCTCGTATCTTTTAATATTTGTAATATCTCTCCATATACAATGTCATTTAATTATATTCTATTTTAAATTAATCTAAATTTATAAGTTAAAGTAAAATATAAATTGATTTAAAAAAAAAAAAAAGATTATATAATAAAAATATTCTTATTTTATTTTGTTTTGTAGTCAAACCCAATTGAATAATTATAGTTACGTACATCAGAAATGAGAACCTTGGGATCTCTTTCAAACGCAAGGGTGGACATGAATATTTCCAACATGCTAATCTACTAAGGAGGAGGAGGAGTGAGAAATTAATTAAATATGTTTACATTGATGAATAGAATCCTCTACATCTAACAATGTCCTGTAGCAAAATGTAAAAATAACTTTAAAATAGAAGATCCAATAGAGGGTGTTTTGAGAGCATTTCTTTATATTTTTAGAGAAAAATGTATTATACAATATTCATTGGGAGTGCTCTAATAAAATATCTATATGTTATTATTTAATTTAAAATATAAATTTTAAAACTTGAATATTATAAATTAAATTTTATCAAAATGAATGACGTGATTCTACGTTAAAAAAAAATGGGTAACGATGGAATTACCCTTTGTTGGTCTAAACTTGGCCGGGATGGCGGCCTGTAGCCATCGCACTACCCTTTTTATTAATTTCTTTTACTACTTATGTCGACTATGTATTTTCTTATCCTTTATAAACTGATTGGTTGTAAATATATACATACTTTTTTAATTATTAGTTATAATGTGGCAGTTACGTACGCGCAATGATAATATTTTCTGTCTTGGCTCCGTTTAGGTAATGGAGTGTTTTGAGAAGATTCTTCTATAATTTATTATCTATTATTATTATTTAATATTTTATTATTAATTTTTTATTACAATTATGAGTTGTATAAATGATATGTACTTCTTTAAAAAAATAGTAAACTACAAGGACTTGTGATGAAAATTTATCCCTTATATTGCCTAAAAAGTAAAAACTTTAAAATGATATTTAGATAATTTAGTCAACTTATTATTTTGTTAACGGAGATTTGAGCCAATCAACTTCGATCTAGTTAACTACTTAAGTCAAAACCTTGATAGTGAACCATTAAACAAAGGCACTTATATATTAATTACCCAATAAAGAGTGATAATTAAGTATTATATGAACCAAATATATATATATATATTTATATTTATATTCTATTATTAAAAGTGACTATCGATTTGAAACAGTGATAAACAGTAACTTTTGTTCATCCGTTTTTCTTCCGTTTTCTTTTTTTATTTTACTGGTTTTGTCGCAGCCCATGTGCACAACTATGCTTTTGTCCTCATTTGCATAATTACGTTATTGTCCTCTAATTCATGTTTAAAAACACAATTAAGATTTTTTGTTCTTCTAATATTAATTAGAATATAATAATAATAATAAAATATTAGTATCTTACAAATAATCTCAATTGAAGATTTTTGTTTATTAAACTTTTGTGGAACAAATTAACAACTTAGGATTTTTTTTTTTTATATTTCTTATTAGATTTTAAAATAATAGTATATTTCGCATATAATATTATTTGAAAAATTAACAATTATATTCATATTATTTTTCATAGTAATTCATAAAAATAAATCTTAGTCATTGGACTAATAATATTTTCATTTTACAAAATGCAATTTTTATCTTTAGGTTCTAATTTATGCATCGACTTATAATTGGTCTTTAATTTATCGTATTCACTATTTTATTCTTTGTGATAACGCATTCCATATTAATCTATTTTTTACTGCATTTTTAAAATTATTATTAAAAGAATTAATAACACTTTTTATCCTTTAAACATTATTTTGGTAAGAACATGCTTTTATTTTCTAAGGTTGATATTGCACTTCCAGGTTTAAAAAGAATAATAATATTATATTTAAGTTAAAAAATGAAAATATTATCTTTAATTTAAAGAATAATATTTTATTACTATAGGATATCATTTCAAAAAAATAATAATTGTCTTCATATTATTTCTCATAATAATAAATCATAATAAATCACTTTTTAAATTAATAATATTTTCATTTGAAAAAAAAAATTATACTTTTTTATATTTCAAATTAATACTCTCTTTTTACATTTTATTATTCCAATAACGCTTACACATCTAAGTAGTTTTCTGAAAAAATTAAAAAAATTATTATCTTATTTTATTTTCATTTATTATTATTGTTGTTGTTGTTGTTATTATTATTATTATTATTATGTACATGTCTAATTGGTCTTATAGGAGTGGAGTAATGCATGTCCTATTATGATTTCAATATAATTAGTTAATTTTAAATATTAGATTTGTTATGTGTTCAATAATTTTACATTTTTTGTTTTCCTAATTTTTTAAAAATATATTTATAATAATTTGTAAAATTTTTTGCATAGATTTATGATTATTTTTACATTTATCATATGTATTCTTTTAATTGATATACATCTTAAAATTCATATCTATCACATTAGAAATACAGTAGTACTTTCAATAGGGAATACGTGCCTTGCACGTGAGCTCTTATCTAGTATATTAAAATTAAGAAAATGTCTAAACGCAGGCACGAGTTAGGCCTCCCCGCGGACAACATCCTACGTGGAAACAAAAGGCACAGTTTTGAGTAAATAAAACGGTGCGTTTTGTTTCCACTCTTATGGCTGCCTGCGTGAACCAAAACCCGGCATTTTGGATTTCTTCTAAGATCCGTCTCCCTCCCTCCCTCCCACGAACTCTCTGCTCTCCCAGGGCGATTTCGAATCCCTCTTCCTTTCGTTTCCCATACTCATCGAATCTCCTCTTCATTTCTCAAATTTTCTTCCCCTTTCTTATTCTTCGTTTCCTCTTTCTTCCCCTAACGAGTCCCTACCCGATCTCGCTCCCAAAGATAAACCTAACCCTAACGCACCTGTGCGACGCCGAGGAAGATTCGCGCTCCAGCGATCCACCAAACGGCGCCATCCGAGGTTACTTTCGTTTCTCCTTATGATTTCGTGGTGCTTTATAAGTTCTAATTGTTGTTTCGCTGTTAGCCCTGAATCATTGTATGTATTTTATAGTAGATTGTATGTGTTTTTATAGTATAAGTTCTAATTGTTGTTTCGCTGTTAGCTATTTATTTTGGATATAAGGAGATTATTGAGCCTATACTTCTGCTAGCAACAAGGCAGGCGTAGATTGGTATGAATAGCTATTTTTTTTGGATTGAAGTGGGTTCCTGATTAGTTTGATTCAAGGGAGATTGGGTTTCCTAAATGGTTGGTTCCATTCAATTAGTTTGCATTCCACGTCTTACATACAGGCATGAACATCATATTATAGGAAACAGAAAGAAAAATTACTTGTCAATGTATATGTACATCATGTAGTAACAAAAGCAGGATGGGCATTCCATCAACCATCACCCTGTATTTTCCCTGACTATCCATTTCATTCTTCTTTTTCATATATAATGGAAATACTAATAGAAAGACCAAATACAAAGAATTGAATTGAGTGTCTCCAAAGCCCTAATATGAGATATATCTTCCTTTTTTATTTAATAAATGCCCTAGAATCACACATACTCGGTATGCACATCTTCACTTTGCATGAATTATTAAAAATATGGGTTGCTTCTTCCACAATCTACCCTTCCACATGAAGAGTTGATTCAGGATAAGAATTGATCATGCTTTTGATGTAAGGAGATTATTTTATACGAAACGCATTCCTTGATCATGATCATCATGCCATGATCGATGATGAATATAAAGGAATTATTAGCATGCATGCATTCCTGGCCAGCACAAATTCGATTGACATGATCTTATAAATAGCACAGCTCATTTCTTGCACATATAGTTTCCCAACATTCCTTGAGAGTTAAGATCAAGTCAACACCAATCCAAGCGGCAGATATATAATCCCCTCGTATTCATTAACATTAATTTCCATCCATCAAATCAACATCGATCATGTTATTATAATTGATTTTAATGCTACATGAAATAGAATTAGTTCTACCTGCCCAAGTTAAAACCATGGATATCAAAGTCTCCATTGTAACTTTGAACTTAAAACTCTGCCCAACACTATATGATAGCTTCCAAAGAACTATACTAAGATATCTACAAGAATACCCCTACTGAGTTAATTCAAACTTAATGCAAAGAAAACAATCCTACTCTCTCACATACTTAATGCTATCTTTTAAAAGAAAAATCAGAGAAACAAGAATCTTTTAATTGCTAGTGCTTTAGATTTCAATATGACAGCATCATCGTGTTTACACCTTGGTTTGTTTATTAATTTCCAACTTACCTCAACCTGATTCTTCAGTGAATGGACATAATTGATAATTTCATCCAACATCGCTGCCATTCCCATTGTCTGTGAATTTCAGGGTCATATTACAGAACATATACACTTAAGCACACAAACAATTAATGCAAGCATGAACTCACATATACACATAAAAATAACAAAAAGAATCTACCTTGCGGCATCCAGGAACTAGGTCTTGCAAGCATCTCAACTTGTAATTGATTTTTTGCCTTCTCACCTGATCCAAATAAATGGTATTGCATTTCAACTTCTCATGGATTTTGCAAATACATTCGATCAATAACATACAAATATACCATTGAGCTGTCAATTGTGACTATCAGTAGCTTGGCCTCTTTTTGCTCTAACATGAATGCCTTCCTCTTGTTTTTCCTCTTCATCCTCACTGCTTGTTGACAGCTCCAGTACTTTTCTCTTCTTGCTTTCCTGGAAAACGTCATTTGTTGATCTTGAGGTATGAAGGCTTGGCAATTCATTTTGGCAGTTGAGGTGTGAAAGATTCTTGTCTCTCTGATTTTTTTTTTTTTAAAAGATAGCACTAGAAACACCTCTTAGTTAAACATGGGGCTAAGTCTCCAAGGCCTAGTTAAGTTGATGCGGTGTTAATGTTATCATATGAGTTAAGAGAACATGTTCAAAATCCAACAACTGATTCATATCAGTATAGTGCTACATAATAGTATATTTTCATGTAAAACACATATGAAGTCTCAAAAGTGGGTAACCTCTAGAAAATGGTCAAGGTTTATAGAAATTTAGTGCAGAGTGAATATGCTGATAACTGACATTATGTCTCACATCTCTTTCAGATTTAGAATGTCGTCATCAGTTGCTTCAACATCATTGCTTAATCGTACATCGAGTAACGTCCCAATGTGCAGTTGTGGGAATCAAGCTGTACTTAGAATATCAAATACTCGAAGAAATCCGGGACAACCTTTCTTTGGGTGTCCACTCTACAACAAAGACGTAGTCGCAATTAATAGTAGTTGCAAGTTTATGTTTTCATATTACTGTAATAATGACAAAAATTTTGACCTCAAGTTGCCTTGATTATTTATTTATAATCAGGGGTTACCACAGTGCAACTTTTTCAAGTAGTCTGATAGTAGTGAATACAAAGAGCAAGCCATTGTAAAGAGAGAAGCAGAAGTATTAAAGAAAGATGAAGAACTTAAAAAGAGAGAAGCAGAAGTATTAAGGCAAGATGAAGAACTTAAAAAAAGAGAAGCAGAGTTCGAGAATAGGGAGTTGGCACTCCATAATGATCACGCCCAGTTTCGCAGTCAAGAAGCCGACATGCTACATGCACGCAAACTATTTCTTATACTTTGGCTAATAGCCATAGTTATTTACTTATATTTGATACTGTCACTGCGTTGACGAGTTTGTATTTATATTTTATAGAAACTTAGCGTTTGTAAGTCGAGACTTTCAAATTATGTATTTGAGACGTTATTCTGATTTGTATAAAATCTTCATTCCTAAGATTTTTTCTACATAATTTTTTCTATATAAACCATCAATGGGTATTAACACTAGATGCGTTTTTTCTACTGCACTTTATCAAAAAAAAAAATTCCAGTTTTTTAAAAACAATGCTAAAATAAAGGGGTTCTTACTTGAAGTTGGAGACCACTACAACTTACTACAATATGGGACTTAGCACATTTATTCTGTTTGTCTGAAAGAGCAATGCTAATTTTTTTAAAAACTCACAGAAGAAATTTTCTCCAAATACAGGGGTTCAAAAAAATAAAACTCACAGAAAAAATGTCAACTACCGACAGATAGCAAAGCAAGATGAAATCTCAGCAAAGGAAGATGAAATCTCGGCAATAAAAATTCGAAGCAAGATGAAAAAAAATCAAAAGAAGGGATTCTTACTTTGACAATGAAATCTCGGCTTCTCTATTTTTTTTCTCAGTTTCTCCCACTTGTTCTGTTTGAAATCTCGGCTTCTCTATGAGAAATTTTCAGTTCTGCCGCTTCACCTCTTCGAATATTGGCTTCTCTTCCTTTCGTTTCTGTTCTCCCGCTTTCTTCTGTCTTGTTTTGCATTTTTTTTTAATTAATTGCTGACGTGGCAAAATGCCACGTTAGTGGCGTCCGCGCGCAGGCACAACGCCGTGCCTGCCTGTAGCAGGACTCTAAAATTAAATCATCTAATTCAAATAGAAAACAAAGCCAAGATGATAAAAGAATATTCAAATCATTTAGTTCCATACACTACAAGTCTACAGAAAAATTAGGAGTTATTTGTAATAAGAATAAACTTATTTTGGTAGAAAATAACTAGTCATAAATAAGTGTTTTTCTTACAGTGATGATAGGGGTAGGCAAATGGCCTCGTTTTGCTTAGGAGACTTATCTCATCTCATATAATCATTACAATTTTCTTAAATTTTTACACAAAATATAATAAATAATTTATTTTTTTAAATTTTAAAATAAAAAATATATTCTTATAATATTTTATTCAATTTTTAAATCTTATCTTATCTCATCCATATAATCAAACGAGTACGGTTTTGCTAGCTCATACACCCAAATATTTTGTTTGTGATGGAAAGAAATAGCCATTATGGTACTTTTTTCTTTTTTCCTAAATTATTACTATAAGACTCCAAACTTGTACTATCTATTTCGATATATCCCACTCGAGCATATTATATAATATTTCTCTTATTAATCAGAAATTGTGCTTATCGAAGTTTTCTAGTTAGAGGAATCGTTCACTTTCATAAAATTTTTTATTTTATTTTATTTCATCTAATCATTACAAATTTTATAAAAAATAAAATAAAAAATTTAATTTTTTTAAATTTTAAAATAAAAATAATATTAAAAAAATATATTCTAATAATATTTTATTTAATTTTTAATTTTTATCTCAACTTATATCATTTACAAAAACAAACTAATTCCAGTTATTTCCTCATCCATACGGCGCATATGGATTCAAGAATCTGGAACAGTAGAAGTGGCATTCGCACGACATCACACACGTTTGTTTATCAGTAAATTAGACTAATGCTATATAAAGTTTTAGGAAAATGCTACTGGAATCCTTTAAAGTTATTGTTCAAAGTTAACGCTTAATTATTTTAACTATTTTATTTTTTTACTTAATAGTTAAAGAAGTAACTATTAATAAAATTGTGTATTTTTTTTAATGATTAAAGATGTTAAAAAAATTATTAAAAAAAATAAAATGAAAGGAAAACAAATAATTTAAATAGACTAGAAAAAGGACCACACAATTTAATAAAAGAAAAGAAAAAGGAGAACCTACAGGAATTTAAGGTGACTTTGTTTAAAAGGACCACGCAAGCTTGCTCATTACAAGAAAAAGTTTATTTATAATTAGATATTTATAATGAAAACGACTATTTATTACGAGAACAGACTTATATCTTATCATAAGTCTTTATGAGAATAGACTTATATCTTATCACTAGTTAAAATTAAGGTTTTTTTTTTGTCTTTTGTCTTGTTGTGGTTGCAGTTGAAAACCTAGATGTTTTATCTTTTATCATGATGTGTTCATCAATGATCAAACGTGGTATATTTGTTTAGTATATGTGAATTAAATGCTAATTAAATTGCTATCATCCTTAATGCTTGAGATGCTAATTGCTTCCTCGACTCTATGCCTCTTAGTTCTAATTAACCACCATTGATTGGTTCGATCTTCCTTAATTTACTCGATCGGGATAGAAATTCGGATTCGATGAAAATTTTTTCCAAAATATCCTACAAAAGCATTTTTGTTTTTATTTTATCATGATATCTTGTTTTCCTTGTAGTGGGTTGTGTTAATATTTTGGACCACTAAGACAAATTATCTTGATAACAATTTGGTTAATTAACTTCTGATCTTTTCTTTCTTCTTCTTCTTCTTGTTCCAACAAATGTAGCCATTTTAATGGTGGGTTGGTAGTTTTTTCCGTCTTATCTTTTTACATTATGTACGCAATATATATTATAAGAAAACTGTTTATTTGTGATCAATTATTTCTAACAAAAATGATTATTTTCTGACAAAATAAGTTTGTTTTTATTGTAAATAATCATTATCGTCGCAAATAGTCCGTCGCATGTAAATATATATACTTATAAATTGTAAATGAATTGAGATATATATAGTTGTTATCATATCTGCATTTTCCTTAAACATATGGTACGTAGTACATGATATACATTTAATGATTGCTGGCTTGTACATGATCAATCATTCAATTAACTATTAAATTTTAAGCACATAAGCTAGACTGGGCTATGATCATCTGGTGAAGGTAACATTCGCATGCGAGTTGCGTATGTGGAAAGAAATTAAAGACATATGTGGTGGCCTCAATTGCGCCAGCTCCACATATACGTGTTACGTGTATGAAGATCAGTTTTGTTTTCCCGTGCCCACACACTCATTCATGAACAAGTGGACAAGAATATATACGAGGCTTGCCCAGAAAATAAATAAAAAAAACGTGGACAAGAATTGTAGTTTGTGGACAAGAAAATAACGAATAATATATATGAAAAAAAAAATTCAATGGAGAATGGTAAAATGTCGTTAGTTTTAAAAGAAAATACATTTTTTGACATCTAGAATTCTTTTTTAGAATCAACCTTTTGTATTAAAAAATCTTTTTTTTTTTTTTCTGCAAGATTCATACAACATTAGCAGCGTTTGAATATTAAATTGAGTTAAATTTTTTATGAATAGTAATGAGTTGAGATGATAGATTGAGTTTTATGGAGTCCACTTAAGATGAGTTTAAATATATTTGAATGCTAAGATGAATTTATATATATTTAACAACCAAACGGGCCTAATTTGAGTTTTAGAACACATTTATATCATGCATACATTATTCAATGTATTTGGGAGAGACTACATCCATATAGTTTTTTTTTTTTTTAAATTTATTTTTTCTCTAAATGTCCTTTTAAGATTAGGCTCATTTTAGATTTTTTTGGGTTTTTTTTTTCATTTTTTTAGGAGTTAAATTCCTAGCTAGAGGTTAATGGGCTTATTTAAAAAGTCAAGGGAGAATAATATATTTTTAGAACTTGTTTAGGGGATAGGATCATAGGAAAAATAATCAAAGGGTTTTTTTTAGATATTTGGGATGGAATAAACCTCGGAATCTTTGATCAGTTTACTTTATTAATGTTAGGACATATGGATATCTATTAATATTGAGAAGTACTACAATCATAAAAAAATTTTGTAAAAATATATTCATAAACTGATATGATTTCATATAATACGATATTAGATTTAATTTATAATAAAAGTTAATTTTACAATCTAACATATATACCGAATTAAGTTATATCAGTTTGTGAATTTATTTTTATAAAATTTGTTTATAGCTAAATCATTTATCATTAATATTAGGCCACGTGAGTTTTGGGATCGGATTATGTATAGTCTTGCACGTCTCTCTAATTTGCAGTACCGTCTGTTGGAGTACTATTCAACATGATCATGTTTAGGCACCTCCTGCCGATGGCTAGCCACAAACTCAATCTTAGGCGTGTCGGATTATATTCTAAATTCCATTTTGACGCGTATCTCTCTCTCTCTCTCTATATATATATTAATGGCCGGTGTTAGGATTTTGAGCAGGCTGGCTTTGCTCCTAATTGCTTGAATCTTGGGACATTGGATTACCTACCAACTCTTTGGCTTCCCACCAGACTAATTTTGACGCGACTATTCGTTTGTTTTAGGTCTCGTTTGAATTTGAAGATGAGTTGAGATGAGTTGTGAATAGTAATGAAATAAGTTATGAATAATAATGAAATTTACGAGTTAAAGTTAATGAATAGTAATGAGATGAATTGAGATAAGTTACAAATACAAATCAGGCCTTAAAAGTTTTTGCATGCGTCAAGAATTTTACACTTTGCATCTTAATATTTGATGATGCATTGTACCATCATGCATAAAGTTCTAAACAGTTAACACTCCAATTCAGTTATGATCAATCTTTAAGGGTTTTAACTTTTTATAGTATGTATATAGAATGTCAGTTTATAATAGTTTCAGAGAACAATATGTCACTTTAAATGGTTTGATCATGAACAAAATACAAAACTCGTAGGTTATGTTTGGACATTTAGATGATATGAGATGAGATGATTTCATTTCAAAAATTTTCATAATTTCTTTTTCAAATATCATTCAAATAAACTTATAAACAAAATACAAAAAATAATATAATTTTTTAAAATTTCAAAACAAGAATTATATTAAAAAATTATATTCAAACAATATTTTAATTTTATAAGATTTTTATTCAATATTTTCTCTTTCATTTCTCAAAACTAAATAAAAATATATTAACTCAAACAATTTCACTACTATTTACAGAAGGAAAAAAACTAATTTACCTCCTAATTGTACCGCTCAATTTGACAGCTTGACAATTTTTTTTTTCTTAATGATTAAGGAAGTAATTTTTAGCAACAAATAGTCAACTTGAGCAGATTACTCTAGACGGCAGAATAGGCCGACTCGTTATAGAATTATCATATCATCTCATTGCCCAAGCACGCCCTTAAGGATCAGATAGTGCAAAGTGTATATTTATGACAAAAACCAATAAATGAAACAAGAGAAGATGGAGGAAGTTGGGTTGAAGTAGTTGTAGCATTTAGCTACAAAATTTAAGTCCCGCTTAAAATTAGGATGATAACCAGTTTTTTCATACGGTACTGAATGGAGACATATCATATAGAACATATATCTTCATGAGCAGTTGTGGTGGAGCCACAATAAAGAGAAAGGATAATGATATACCACCAACTACTTTATAATTTATCTGCAATTTTATATTAAAAAATTATTTCTTTTCACTTTAATTCAAGATTATTGTCCTAAAAACAGTTTACAGTACATGGAAAAAATAATTATTTAATCCTTAGTTGTAAATAGAAATAGATTTTAATATAGAGTTAACTAAAGGGATTTTTTTTTTTTTTTTTTTGGACTGTAACTAAAGGGAATTGGACTGAAAATAGTGTGCAAAAGGACAAAGTCTTCAGAGCAGCTTGCTTCATTATTTTGAAATGGTTTTGGCTGAGTAGAGAAGTGGTGGTCCTCCTGCTAGCTACCTTGTCTTAATGTCTTGATCAAAACGGTCACGGGTATGGTATTCAAAACATCATTTATCACAACTAATAAGATTATACAGTTTTGACATGTGTAATTCTATCCATCTGGATGAGATTAAGCATCTGCCTCCACCATGTTGCACTATTATTTCCCCCATATTACTTTTTATTCACTAATATTTAATTTTTTTTTCAAAAATAATGCTAGATATAATTTTAGGATGTGCAAGTCTTGTACATTAATTTTTTAAAAAATTGAGATTCATTAAAAAGTTTATTTTTCATGTGCGTTTTAGATTTCTTCTACTTTTTCTCAAATGGAGTGGGGTGAAATTTTCATACTCTAAAACTATATAAAATATTTATCTTTTTCTAATATTTAGATTGATTATAAATATTATTAGTAGAAAATATAAATCTTATTTAACTATAGATATTTTATTTATATCTTTTTAGAATATAAAATAAAAATAAAAAGTCGTAGAAAATCATATCCCTATATTTTCTTCTTTTATTTCTCTCTCTCTCTCTCTCTCTCTCTCTCTCTCTAATTTTATTTTTATTTTTCACCTGAGGGCTTGACAATGATCTGATTTTTATTTATTTATTATTTCTAAGTTGGCTGCACCAGACTGGCATGGATCATAAATATTTGGGGGGATGACTTCAGTTTAGTTAGGGTGTGTGAGTTGACCGATTGTCAAAATATTTGAATCTATTGAATTTGCAATTTGCATGTATAATTTTGAAACATGTTCTTTTATTTATATTAAGCCACCTCAGACCTAATTTAATTTGATTATATAAATTAAATATAATTTGAAAGGTCATATGAATAAATTTATGCAATTTCACGTATAATTTTAAGAGAAATAATTTGTACAAATTCTAAATTGATAAATCTCCAACAATCCTTTTATAAAAAGGTGGATCCACATTAAAAAAAATATATAAAAAAAACCATATTCTTTTGATAGTGAAATTCACTTTTTTATAAAAGAATTTGCACAAAATTTATCAATTAATTTAAGACTGTATTTAACATTACTCTAAATTTAAAGTTCGTTGTGCATATAGCTCTTTGTTTCTTTCATCTACACAATAAACAAACTAAAATCCAATGGCTTGGCTAGTCTAATGAAACCAATGCTCTTTTGCGTTGAACCATCACGAGCTGAAGCTAGAGGTTTGCTTGCTGCTGCTTTCTTTTGTAAAGATCCTGGGTTGCATTCTTTATTTTTATTTTTATTTTTTTTTGAGTGTGATTCAAGTCAAGTTATTACTGTTGTATTCTCACATGATCAAAATGATGGAAGGCTTAGAAGCCGATTGGATAGTGAGTTAAGATAAAATGAGATAGTTTTAGATGAAAGTTAAATAAAATATTGTTAAAATATTATTTTTTAATATTGTTATTATTTTGTGATTTAAAAAAATTGAATTGTTTATTATATTTTGTGTAAGAATTTGAAAAAATTGTAATAATGAGATGAGATGAAACACTTTCACTATCTAAACGAAGTAATTTTGTGCATGAAATGAATTTTTTTTTTTTTTAAATTCCGAGAATTGGGTCTTACCAAGTAGCCATATTCTATACCCGTATCCGCTCTCGGGTATGGCGGGTAGGGAATCTGGTTATCGACCCAACAATGACCAATTTGAAACCGGATTTTGGACTGGAAAAAAACTGACCTAAATGAATAGTCAGACTACAAAGTCACGTTTTTCTCTTCAGATTTGTGTTATTATAATTAAAATGTAAAGAATATATATCATTAAGTTAAACTGATAAAATGTAAAGTACATATCTAATTTAATTAATAAATGTAAAGTATTGAGAACTAATGTGTTTAATTAACTCTACTTTTCCCAACATATTTAAATAAATTCATATATGTTATCAACTAACTTAAATATATACATAACATATTTCAATATATATATATATATATGTTTTTATAATAAAGAAATATAAATTAAAAATAATGATAAATAAGCTTGCTTGATAATCATAGGTTTTAGATTGATCGTAATTGAAGAAGCTCTGCAAAATTTAATTACCCTAGAAATTAAGCATGAAGAATGAAAGAAACATATGGGTCTGGTGTAGGTTACATCCACAACTTGGGAGCAACCCTCCTACCACAAGAAGACAGAAAAGCTTCGTCCTCCTCCTGCATGATTGGTGAAGTGTGGGTCTCTTGACTCAGACGAGACATGCGAGGAAATAGGGCCAAGTCATTGTCTCTCTTCCTCTTTTTGCCACCATTTCTGGTCTCTCTTCATTATTTCCAAGTTGTTGTGTTTGTTGACAAATGTCAGTCGTATTAATCGTTTTAGGCAACAAGTGGGCAACAAGGCTTCTTTGTTTTTTTGGTTTTCAATGGATGTGCTAACTTGGCCATGACAAGTAGAGAAACAAGTGGGTGTGTTGGAATGTTGAGAAGTAGAGAAAAAGTTCGGATAGTTTTTAGATAAAATGTTTGAGATGGAAGTTTGATGGATTTTTGTGAAAATTGTGGGTCCTATTATTAATATATATATATATATATATATATATGAGAAATGATAGTTACAGTTGTGAATGTGTAAGTATAGTGTAATTATTTTAAAAAAAATAAATAAATACGAGATCCACCTGAAAATAATAATAATTTTTTAATAGTAGACTCTACTCTTTTTCAAAATGACTGCACGACGTTTACAAAATTATAAGAATCAATAAATTGTTTTGTTTTCACGAAAGAATCATTAGGTGTTTCTAAAATATAGATGATGTGATACTCTCGTCTTATACAGAAACATATAATGCCATTAAAGTGACCTACATAAGTACTCATTTCTTACGACATAATATCTTATAATTGGATAGATATACCACGTATCTGTATTTCAGAACCATCTAATGAATAGTCTATAGTCTATATTCACATGCCGATGCCGCTACCACGTCTTAACAATTTTACTGTTAAGTACTAATTCGCTAAATCTATAGCATATGTAGGACAGGTGAGATTGAGCATCTGTGGAAGAGCTTTGCTGTTAACATGATGCTTGAGCTCTTAAGAATTCAATTGCTGATGGGCTAAAACACAGAAGGCTTACAGGTTGCGTTTGGATGTTGAACTGAATTGAGTTGAGTTGAGATGATAAAATATTGTTAGAATATTATTTTTTAATATTATTATTATTTTAAAATTTAAAAAAATTTAATTATTTATTATATTTTGTATTGAAAATTGAAAAAGTTGTAATGATTAGTTGAGATTAGTTGAGATGGATTTAGATGAGTTGAATAAAATATTTTTAGAATATTATTTTTTAATATTGAGTTAAGTTGAGATGATTTTACATAAGTTGAATAAAATATTTTTAGAATATTATTTTTTAATATTATTATTATTTTGTAATTTGAAAAAATTAAATTATTTATTATATTTCGTATAGAAATTTAAAAAAATTATAATGATGAGAAGAGATGAATTATAATAATTTTTGAATCCAAACCGAGCATAAAGCATGGTTAATTGGATTCTCCTTGCATTAAAATCATTTGTGTTTTTTGATGTTGTCATCAATAGGATAGTACCAGCAGCAAAACATTAAAGGAAAAAGTACGTAGCTTAGGTTGTAGTTTGCTGCCAATAGTTTGATATATGATTTAAAATTAAATGAATAAAAAACGTTTATGTTGGGTTTTTTTTGTCCTTCGACTGAAATCAAACACGCAAAAAATGAGATAACAATGCTGCTACTAGTCACGGTTTTTTTTTCCCTGGAGGATATAGATTCCGGCTCAGATTTTACTGAAAATCAGCCACCAGCCCCTCCGTCGACTTCTCCCCAGCTTTGCGCTCAACAAATTCTACCTCCTCTGCACCACAAGTCCGTGCAGTCGACAAAGCATGTAAATCTCACGTCCCGCCGCTACGAAACGTAGTAGTTTGTCACTATGATTACATTCGAGTGTTGGGTTGAGTTGAATTTTTTTATGAATGGTAGTGAGTTAAAATATTAGAGTGAGTTTTGTGAGGTTCACTTAAAATGAATTTAAATGTGTTTGAATGTTAAGATAAGTTTAAATGTATTTATGAGAAATTGAAAAAAATTATATATCCCCACGTATAAAGAAGTGCTGAATTGAAAAAGATTGTGAATATTATGTGTAAAGATATTTTGAGTTTATATGAGTTTAATAATTTGAGAGTTGAGTGTCTGGATATTAGATTTAACTTAAAATTAGACTGAATTGAGTTTAACTCAGATGAGTTTAGTAACCAAACGAGCAAATGTGGCATGCTAGATCTCTAGTAATAGTAATGGAAGCCTCTAAACAACACGTCTTAGGACTATTGCAAAAACTTGAGAAAATTGCACCCCTTAAGAGCATCTTCAATGGATTAGCTAAAAGTTAAATCTATTGAAGATTTATCTATTAGAACATAAAATGACATCACAATGGATTAACTAAATTCTAAATAACTACAGTCACTTCTAAAATAATTTTTAAATTTAAAAGTAACTATTCATACATCAAATACATTTTATATCAATTATTTCTTTCTCCCTTTTAAATGACAATTGAAAAACATATAATTAGAATATGATTACTAATTAATATATAATATTATGAATAGTAAAATATGATAAAATAAAATAAATTCATAATTAAAAAAATTAAATTACAATATTTTTAAAATTATTAATTACTCATTACTATATAATAAATAAGTAGATAATTTAATATAAAGATTTGATGTGAATAACTAAAGCCAAATTTATCTTATATTATTTTATTGTCATATAATGAAAAAATAACTATTTTAATGTAAAGACTTATGTGAATGAAATAGTTAAAAATTAAATTTATCTTATATTTATAAAAAAAATATACTTTTAAATTTAACTAATCTATTAAGAGTGCTCTTAAGAATGTCTTCGGTCAATAGCACACGAAACTGAACCAACTTGCTACGCAATTTCTTGGCCTTTTTTTTTTTTTCTTTTTTTTTTTCCTTGCACGGTAGGTGGTTGGTCTGAGGAGTTTTTTGAGTCCACCTCCTTTGTATTTTCTGTTTAAAATACAAGCACATAACTATGTATCTGGCTAAAAACAAAGCTGCTATTTCCTAGGTTTGTCCTGCTGGAACCAAAGCCTCAATAGGGAAGGCATTGTGATTGCACCTAATGTTTCATAAAAAACCAAAATTGGAGACTTATTATTATAACTTTTTCAAATTTTTATAAAATAATAAACAATTCATTTTTTCAAATCCGAAAATAATAATATTCTAATAATATTTTATTTCACTTTTAACTTTCATCTCGACTTATCTAATCTTAACTCACTATCCAAACGACACCTAAATAAAAGTATCGAAAAAATTCTTATTCGTATTATGGTCACCAATCACCAATCATGCATACACTTTGGGTCCCATTTGGATTCAAAAAGTGTTTCATCTCATCTCATTTCATTATTACAACTTTTCTAAATTCTCACAAAAAATATAATAAATAATTCAATTTTTTTAAATTCTAAAATAATAATAATATTAAAAAATAATATTCTAACAATATTTTTTTCAACTTTCATCTAAAAATATTTCATCTCATATCTGAATCCAAACTGGCCTATATCAACTCCAATTATGTTGATGTTATGATGCCCTTGAGTAGCTCTCGTTCAAGGGATTTGGAAGGAAACAGAAAACAGAAACTCCTCAAGGCACAGACAGCATGTCTTTAAATGGCACAAAAATAACATGTGAATCCAAAGGGTTTTCATTTTCTGGTTTTCGTTAATCGCCTTAAACCAGGAAAAGCTAAAGTATTCAATAAAAATTGGCCAAAACTCGGCAATTGCAAAATGTTAAAGAGAAAGAGACATTGGCTCACCACATATTGTCTTCCTATACGGTTCCAAATAATGTTCAGGTGTGTGCAAAGACAATATACTGTCAAAATCCCTCACCGGTGCTTTATGCAGCCAACCATTGCTCATTCTTCTTGCCTCTGTAAGGCTTCTTTTGGATTTCACAGAGCCTGATGAACGTGATAGAATTTGAGATAGCGAACGCAGTTGAGACAATCTTACATTTGAGTGGCTTTGTACTTGGACTTTCCCACGATCCTCCACTATAGCTCTCAAGCGTCCTCTTGAGCCAAAAACTGGAGGAAAACTGACCGAGACAACTGTTTCCGGGAGGCCACTAGGGGCCTCAACCTCCAATGGAGAAGCTGCCCTTAACCCTGATCTACCCTTCTTCCATGCCAAGAATGATCGTTGTAGCATCAATGGCACCTGCAAAGGTAACAGGAAAATATATTTTTTCTCCGAAACTGGCAAAAATTATTCACTGAAAAAATTAGCTACAAACTCTCAAACAGATACCTGCAGAGCAATACATGAGATCTCCTCTAGAAAAGGGTACCAATATACAGGTCAAGGCCCTATTTGAATTCAGAGTTGATCTCAACTCAACTCATCTAATCATTATAACTTTTCTAAATTCCCACACAATATAATAAACAATTCAACTTTTTCAAATCCCAAAACAATAATAATATTAAAAAATAATATTCTAACAATATTTTATTCAACTTTCATCTTAAACTCATATCATCACAACTCACTATCCAAACGACACCTAAAAGAGTTAATCAAATAATATTCTATCATCTCATCTCATTTTTTATTAATGATAAAAAAATGCATCATCCAAGTAGGGAGCCCTATACGTCAGATATATCTAACTAAAGAAAGTAAACAAATCAAGCAAATTCGTGAAATAATAATTTCACGATCACATTTTCTGAACTAAATACAGCAAAAAAGAAAAGGATATAAATTTCATGGTCCTTTTTTTTTCCAAGCCTAATCCTCACTATGAATAGAACTATAATATAGAAGATAATACATGAGAATTTAGAACTCACCCCTGAAATAAGGCTACTAGAAGCAAATGACAGTGAAGATGTTGAAAATGGAGATTTTCCCGGTTTGTTTCCTTTCTGGTCATTCCTTGTTGGGTCCTTATCCGTACCAACAGACCCAAAACTTGAAGGCGCAACATCAACATCGTCCTCGTCCTCGTCTTCGTCTTCGTCTTCCTCCTCTTCCTCCTGTTCCAATGCAGATCTCTTGTCCTGGTTGTTCAATGCAGAAGTATCCTCTTTACCCTGCAAGTCCACTTTCACCTTCTCCTCCTCCTCTTTCTCTCTCCTTTTCAACTCCTCATCCATGTCCTCGATGGCCTCTTCCAGACACAATTCAGCCTCTATTAGTTCAAGTTCTTTTTCTATCAGCTTCATCTTCATCTCTGAAGCTCTCTTCTTCTCTTCAGCCCATTTCTCTACTTTATCATACCATGGCTTGAACGTATTTTCTAGCGCTTGGATGATACGCATCCATATGTTCTCTTTCTTCACAGTCACATCTCTTCCAAAAAACTCATCATACCCTAGGGGTAGGAATTGAACCTTTTCTGGGTCAATATCTTCCCCATCTTTCAGAGGTGGCTGCCAAAATAAGCGAAGCCCATACTTCTCATCCTCGATATAGTTTATTAGCATTCCGGTTGGTGTGTGTAGTATGAGGGGATCTTCAGTATATATAAGCTTTGATGGATCTTTTGGATCAGGCTCTGGTTCCTTGTTGATGAGAACAAATTCCGGAAAATGATCTGATCAAGCAAACATAACTTATATCTATAATAAATCACACCTTTTCCCTTTAAGTGGAAGGATGAAACAAAACAGAAATGTTTCTGAAACTTCCAAGTTTTTTTCAGTATTTCCGAAACTTCTGACTTAAGCAGCATCTAACTCATTAAAGCAGAATCAGTAAGGTAAACTGGATAAGACAGAAGTGCGAACACCAAAACAAAATTGATACCATATGAAACCATATACTCAAATATTGAGTATCTAATAATATTCATCTCTTCAATCATTTTCAAATTTACCCAACCGCTACATCATTTGTTTTCACCTGCCAAATCAAACTTGATTTTATTTATTTATTTATTTATGACAGGGGAACCACCCCACAGAAAGGCCCTTAGGACTCACCCATGGAACCTAAACCCCAGAGAGACTAGCACAGGAACCCACCGCCATGGCCTCCCACTTAAATCACAGTTTAATCTCAAGTAGAATCAAACCTGTGACATGGGGCACATGCACACAAGTTCGCCCTTACCACTGGGCTACCCACGGGTGGGTCCAAATCAACCTTGATATCCTTTTTTGTCTCCCATTCACCCTGTTTGTATAAACATTGAAGTTACCAGGTGAAGAGGGTAGTCCCAAGCCATTAATTCAGTTTTGTTTGTTTTTATTTTTATTGGCACCGGATGTCTGGAAAAAAGTCACAACTAATCTTGGGGGCGCATAGGCCCTTGACAAGAAGTTTTCTGCAAGTGTACCTTGGGTAATTCAAGGGAAAATCTCTTGAGTTCAATGATTCCTAAAAATTGTTTGCAACCCATGGTTCAAACCTTTGACCTAGAGGGAGCATACAACGAAGACCAAGGCTTTTACCATTTGAGCCAACCCCTAGGGGTTCTGTTTGTTCAGATCTTTATTACTACTTTTACTCTTAATAGAAAGAAAAGTGCAAATAATTGCTTTCATGCATGTATCAAGTAAATTCTTTCAAATTTCTTAACAAAGACAAATAACTCTCTTTTGTAAAACAAAATCTCTAATTTTCAACTCAGAACAATTTTTTTGACTCTCCAGATAAGAGTTGATATCACACTTGTACTAACCATGCATATCCTTCGATGACCAACAAAAGAAAAGAAAACGCTAATATTAGTTATAAGAGGAAATGCTGCCAGAGTGCATTTCTAGGCCTCTTTTCTTGATAAGGCAATTTCATTTCTCTGCCCATTATCTCAGCACAACCACACAAAAAAGAAATCCTTGCAAGGGGAGGGAGAGACAGAGAGAGAAACTAATACCTTTGGACCACCAATGTTCAAGCTCAGCAGGCATAGGCAGTCTTAGTGGTGCCTTGTAGAAGGAATTTAACCACATTTCTCTTTCCTGATCCACCTCACTTACATATCTTTCCCAAAGATATGGGACCTGTGACCAAATTATATTTATTTCTAATCTCGTTGTATCATGTAAAAAAAGTTCAAAGAACGAATATGACTTACCTTATAGAACTGGTTAATGAAGCCTGGTGCCATCCAAACATCTTCTTCTTCATAGAAATAGGGATGTTGAGGATCACTATATGGTCCCCTCTCTTCCCTAACCACTACAGGGAAATATGAAATGTAAGTCACAAACAAAGGAGATATGATATGCCAAACAATCACGACATGAATTCTGATGGAGAAGATCTCTGCATATGCAGAAATTATAATTGATATTAAAACATGTACCAGGAATCTTAATATTTAAAAATACACTTTCAATTTAAAACTGCATGACAAATCATAGAGTCAGGACCCTACTGATTTATCCATCTTTAAATCCATGATAAATGGGATGTCCAAGCCGTCAATTAAAATGTCTTGGGAGAATAATTACCAAACATGGGAAAAGTGAGTTTTCTTGAAATGCTTTAGCCAATGAAAACTAAAAAGAAACTCAAAATCCCCTCTTACACATAACTCGATCCACCACATCTACGCACCTATCTATATTACTAAGATTACACGTCAACCAATATGAAGATGATGAAGCAAATAAAGTCACCGTCCCATATTTCATATGAGATGCTTTGCCATCCAATTACCAAGAACCGAACTGACAAGTCAGAAGTAGAATATGCCAATCATTATGACATTACATTTAAGACTAAATAGGATTAAACTAGCTTCAAAAATACATACTTCCATCAGGCTTGTTAACAAACATTCGAGCCTTAGCAGCTGCTACTTCCGCTATACCTGAATGCACCTGAAAAGAACATAATGCAAGAAACATTTTCTTCAACAGCTGGAAGACATTATGAATGATACATTGAACCATGAAAAAACATATGATACCGCACAAGTATCTTCATCACAACCAGTAGAATCCTGCAATAGCTCTCCAAAGTAGAACCTACCCTGCAAACATTCAACACAAGTATTTGTCAAATTCACTAACCACACAACAGTTTCAATATTAAATTAATTGTGAGAACTGGATTGTATAAAACATGGTGACTTCTACTTAATTTTAGGACTATGCATATATTGACCCATCAACCCTCTTGTTGAATGTTGGTAAGACCTTTTTTTGCATCTTTAGACCACCTACTATCTCACAAAAATGTATCAGAGATTCATTTTGCATTCTCAATGGATTAAAGTTGAGCCATCCAAAGTTCATGAATTTTGTAAACATATAGTGAAATCAACTAAGTTCGGCCCTCAAAAAATGATGGCCTATTTTTCATCCACCTACATATATGGTACGCTCATTGACATCATAAACACCACATCCATGCATTCTGCCATGCTTCCACTGACCAGCATATCGGTATCGACCCTTCTCCCTGTGATACGAGTACAATTATCAATAAACCCATAAGATGCCTTCAACTAGAAAATTTTGAGTTTGTGGCTTCAGTGTCAAAGACATGTTAAAGATTTAATGTCTGAGGATGATACAAAGAAAATCATACTAATCAACAAGCCTTTCTTCAGACAAGAGGAATGTGGTCCAAAGATTCAATCAAATTGGTATCTGCATTATGAATAATTAATTTCATTGAACTAGACTCTAACTGGCACCTGAGGTTCAGATCAACATATGAACAATACATTGGCCTTTGTATTACTCTTATACAGGTCAAGTTACTATCCTCATTACCTACAAATTGAAGCATAAGGAAATTGCCTCACTAATAACACCTACTAAATGCTCAAAGCATAATAAAGTGCTGCACCAACTACAAACTTAGATGCCAATCTAGTAGCCTTCATATGCACAAAGTCAACATAGTTACATATGAATGCAGTGCTTCCAGCTTAAGTAAAAGTCAATAGTTAAAATATCAAGACACCAGTGATTAGTGAGTGGTTGATATTCAAAGAAAGTACAATATGGTGGATAAAAATCAAACTATACAGAGAGCATAGAATCATTATGATTAATCTTGAGAAAGAAACAGAGAGGTCAGAAGTAAACTTACGGTTTCCTCCCAAACTCTTGGATCCACTCATCCCTTTCATAAAATGGTACTTCATACACCCCGTCAGCAAGACGAATGCTATCTTCGATATCCATCTCCAGCCATTCTCTGTCCTCCGGGGTCATATAATCCCTTGCTATTATTTTCCCTTCAGCACGCATCTTTGCTTCAAGCCTAGAAATATTGTTAACAAGCAACTTACAGTATTTAAAACATGAACCTGTTATTTGAGTCCTAAATGCTGAGAGATGAACCATATGGTATGACCCTATTGGCAAATATTGAGGAATCATAAACATACTTGGAGCCTGGCACAGGTTCTATATCGGGTATGTCAACTTCAATAACCCCATGGCCCTCCATTTGGTTTTGAAGCCATTCACCTTCATACCTGTCACAAGGATTGGGATCATAAGAAATCTAAGTACATTGTAAGCTGAAAAAAGAATATTCTCATGAGCTGATACACCCACAAGAGGAAAAAAGGGATAATAGTTCACGCAGTATCAGAACCCTAGTTAAAGCAGCCAGGAAGTAGGTAACATAGCACAATCAAGGAGTATTGCACAGTCAGGTCGATATAAAGGACTCTAAAATCTGAAAGCGGCATAGCTTCAGCATATACATGAACGATATTTGTAGAACCAACTAATCTTGCTTGAATCAATGCCCTCAAAACTATAGTCCTAATACTGCAGAATGTCTTTCCACCACTATTAAAATTTGTGTAAAGAGCCTCAAATACAAAAGTATTCCTTCTCAATTCTTGACTTTGGAAGAAGCCTTTTCATCTCATTATAAATGAAACTTTCTTATTGGCATTTACATTACTAAATTTACAAACAAGATTATCGATTTATGGTAGATCTATGCCTGTGGAGATTTGAGGCAAACATAAGTAATATATAAGTGTTTTGAATTTCTCAATATCAGCGTATCCTTATAAAATGAAACCATTATTATAAAAAAATAGCTTGCCTTCATAGATTAGCAAGTATTTTAGGGTTCTCAACTTCAATATCACATGCCATGTAGCTATGTGAAACACTGACGTGGTATCCTCCTCAATGGAATTATTTACTGATTTTATTACTTCAACGTTTCTTTTTTTTTTTATAAGTACTTAAACGTTTCTTTCTTATTATTCTAATTTTGCTCGAACTTCATTATATAATTCGGCAATTCTGCACCTTGTTACCGTATTGCAGAGTCCTATTGGTAAACGTGTGAACATTTTGATCCCAGCGGACTGATCACTAAATAGATTCCTGATAAGCGCATGGCTGAAACCACTCTCATGAAGAACAAACATACCTGACAAGCCCCTGTTCAGCAACAAATACACCTTTTCCATGTGCCAAGTCATCCCAAACTGTGCCTTCATACCTTCAAAAGAATAGCATTTTGATATAATCAGCAACATTAAAAGCTGAAGCTGGGCAAGCATCAACATAATAACAACAACAACAACTCCTGTAAGATACGAGGAGAAACAGTCATCTAAACAATAAGGTTGGCACTATGAGAAGCAAACATATCATACAGACGTCATAAAACCACCCATATACCATGATGAATTAAACAAACAAAAGAAAAAAGTGGATAGACAACAAAATATGCCAGAATTTCAAAGACATCCAAATAGTTCAATTTTGCTAATGGCTGAAACTCAAAGCAAGAGGCAAGATGAGACAGTCAAACACCAAGAGAACTACTATTTCTATACATTAATTATCATAAACTCAATAACACCAATAGTTAGGAAATCTTTAAATTATTATCTTGTGATTGACCTGTTGACAAATGCCAACGAGTTTAAGAACATACACTCTCATACAATCAGATAGATTATGATAATTGAAGTTTGAGCAACAAACCCTCTTAATTTGAGAAAAATAAAGCAAATTATAAAAGATGGAATAAGCTACGACAGACGCATAGCAATTTAATTTTGACCAACCACGATTAAAAGAGGAAATGCCACAAAAGATCCAATGTCTTCCACACACAAAAGTGTAGCTAATTCAAATGGAATTACGACTATGAATACACGCTCTCCCACAAAAAATCATTATACAAAATGTTATCCAATAAAGGATCCCACTCCTGAAATGGTTTTCTCACTGAAGAGGGCAAAATTTTAAGTGATCTTAGAGTTGTAACGACTAAACTCGATACATGCACTAAGCAACAAATGATCATACAACATAAGCCAAATTCGAAATTTAGAATTCTAAAACATACGAAAATCTATCTGCACGTCGAGAAAACGAAGAAATATAATGAATCCCATCTCATAACATGTGACAAAAACCACAGAAGACACAAAGTAACCACACCCATCCAACAAAATTATATATACAGAGGTTCCAATGAAATTCCCAAGAACAAAGAAGAGAACACATAAGTACATACGAGCTGCCATCCGCGAAAATGTAGCTGACCCATTTGAGAAACTCCTCGATCCTATCCAACTCCTCGACCGCCGCCTTGGGGGTCGCTATGTCGTAGTTGTTGTCCGGTATAACCGGGTACGGCTTCCGATACGGCAAGTAAAATGGCGCAATAGGCGGGTCCCGCCCAGCCTTAACCTCCTCCCTCATGACATCCCAGTCATCCTCATCGGCCCAGACAGGGTCCCATCCGGGTTTGGTCATTGCCAGCGGAGCGTCCGCCCAGATCTCCTTCAGGTCCTCCTCCGTCCAGTTCTCCGGGTCTCTGGGGAAATCAAAGACATCCTTTTCGTTCACCATTTCCCGGTCATCCTGATCCAGCTGCTTCTTAAAATAATTGCTATCCAGTATCCGGTTTAACCGCTTTATGTTCGCCTCCGCTGTGTTCTCGGACGCGGGCCGCTCGTCTCCTGGTCGGACATACGTGAGGGTTTCCTCATCCGAGTAGTCCGTGTAGTAGGACGAATCGTCCGTGTCCGACTCGGACTCGTCCGAGTCTTCCTCGGAGATGACTTGGTCTTCTCGCGCTGGGTTTTTCTGTTCATCATCTTCGCCTGCCATTGTGGTCTGTGAGTGAGTGTGAGGAGCAGAAGAAGAAGATAAGGTTGGAAGGAGGAAGTGAGCAGTGATAATTTCGAAGGAAATACAAGACTGGCTGCACTCCAAAATAGCATCGAGGGTTTTGTGTGGGCTTATTGGGCCGGTGGTCATGATTTAGATAAAGATAAATGATTTGTAAAACAGTTCCGCTACATTCAGTCGCAAGTTACAGTCGCCGTGCAGTCGGATGACGTGGATCGATGATGTGGCAGTTACTATTAAAAAAAAAAAACAAAAACGAAGAACAGAGTTCGATTCCTGCTTCATTCTCCTCAGCGATGGAAGAAGCAGTAACAACAATGCACAGACAATGTTTGATGAAAAGACATCAACCTCAATTTTCTCCAACTCTTCCTAGTTCACTTCGTACTCTCTATTCCTTCCCTAGGGTTTCTGATGGTATATGGGTATTTTTTTGTGAATATCTACAAATTTCAACAAATTTTGTTCGATTTTCGTTTTGTACAAATGCAAGTGTTCTGGGTTGGGTGTTCTGTTCGACTTTGTTCAACTTTCGTTTTGTACAAATCCAACTCTGTTGTGGTGTTCTGGGTGATTGTAGTGGCGGGACTTGAAGGAAGGTGGTTGGTTTTGTGAGTGATTTCTACGTTGGGTGAGTGATTTTTGGGTGATTGTAGCGGCGGGAGTTGAACAAAGGTGGTTGGATTTCTGGGTGATTCCTGCTTGGGGGAGTGATTTCTGGGTGGGAATTGAACGAACACAACAACCAAACCAAAAAAAAAAAAAAAATCCTAACTTGACTCTCGCATTCACAACATGATGAGAGAAACAATAACAGAATGCAAGGTAAAAATACAGCAAACAAAAAAGATGAGAAATACATTTCAAAAGGAAGGGAAAAACATCCAAAACGATCGTACCCACAGCACAACCAAACCCACAACAAAGACCACGAATCGAGAGGTAGAGAATGGAATGAAGAAACGGTGCTTCTCTTGCAATGTGGTCTTCACTCAAGCTTCAAGTGGTTGAGTCCGTAAGTATTAAGGAAGAAAATAAAGCAAGTGCACTAGCAGTCGCCCCAAGAAGAAGAATACATCAGCACATGCACAACCGAAACCAACACTCAGGCAAATACCCACATTGCAGAAGCAAGAAAAACACAACAGAGATTTTCTCTTTTACACATTCTGTCGAGCAATTGATCCAACGCCCACCATCGACCCATCAACTCAGGCAAATACCTACATTACAGATTTTCTCTCTTTTACACCAAATTTTTTTTCTTCTCTTTCTTCTTTTTTTTCATGGCATCCGAAGACTCTTTCCCCATGTCCTCCACACAGAACCCAATGCCCACCATCAATCCATCCATTCTCAACTCTGTAATCACTTCATCACCACATAACGCTGTGGCTGAAGAAGAAGGCGGCTGAGGGAGAGAGGGCGGCGGGTTCAAGGGGAGAGACCTTACCGTCGAGGTTTCTTCGGTGCTTCAAGCAGCTGCTGACTCGTGGAGTTTGACGGGATGTGCAGCTTCATGGAAGGATCGAGAGGTAGAGAAGAAATGCAGAGAGGGAGGGACTGATGAAGAGAGGGAAGGAAAAAAAAAAAAAAAAAAAAAGATTTTTGAGGGAGCCGCTTACACGCCGTTTGCACGGATAAACTGTATATAGCTTTTTTCTTTGTAAAAATTTAAGCCTCGTACAAGGTTATATAAAAAAGTATATTCTACTTAAAAAGATATAAAAAAAAATTGTTTTTTATAAGTACAATTTATTTTTTAGAAAAGGCTTAAGTTCGTTTGGATTTAGAGATGATATCAGATGAGTTGAGATAGTTTGTAAATTATTTAAATGAGATAGTTTTTAAAAATTTTGTGTGTTTGGATTAGAAGTGAGATGAGATGATTTTAACTTTTTAGAGATGAGATAGATGTAGATCTCACAAATTATTATATAGTGTTTGTAATGATTTTGTTTTATTTATAAATATATTTATAAATAAGTAATAATAATTTATAAATTATCTACCCAATTTTTATTTTTTATAATATATTTCATAATAATATTATAAGATGATAATATTTTTTTCTAATCAAATTATTTTGTAAAATATCAAATAAAAATATTAATTATTTAAACAATTAAAAGCATCTCATAGAGTTGGATTAACGTGTGTTTGGATTAGAAGGTGTTCTACCGTATGAGATGATCTCAACCCATCTCTGAATCCAAACCGAGGCTTATATGAAATTTCTCTATTTAAAATCTGTACTTAACATTGCTCTTTAGTTAATATTGTCTGTATCTAACAGTTTTTTTAAGATTTTTTCAGAATTTTTTTAGAAATTAAAAAAAAAATACTTTTGTATATAGATTTTCGATAAAATTATATGATTCGCAAAAGATATATTAAGATAGAGTAAATTAGGAAGTGGAAATAGAATCTTATGTGATATAATTTAATTTAGAAGATAAATTTTAAAGTTTAAATTTTATAAATTAAATCTTGTCATTTAAATTATATAGACAATATGCTCTATATGCAGACTTAAGAGTAGAATAACTGCTCTAAACTAGACTTAAAAAGTAAGAAATAAAATTGAATCAATTCTCTTGAGTATTTTAAATTTCTAAACAAGGTCCATTGCATTGTTTTTTTTTTTTAAAAAAAAATTCTTAATAAAATAAAAAATTTTAAAAATCCAAACAACACAGCCCAAGGGAAAACTCTATCCAATAAAGTTACAATTTTTTTTTTTTTAGAAAAAAAAAAAAAACCTTTTTCTTTCCTATTCATTTGTATGGGTATAATTAGTCCAATTCGGTTCGATTTTGTACATTTTTTAGAACTGAACCAATATACACCGATTTTGAAAATTTAAGAATTGATACCAGACCGATTCATTACCGAAACCAAAACTTTCAACTTTCCTGATTTCAATCCGGTCCGGTCAGGTCCTATTTTACGGTTTTACGGATTATTTATATTAGTAATAATATAATGTTTACATCTACTAAACTATTAGTATATTTAAATTATAATATAAATATATTATTTTATAATAATTAACACATACTAGTATAGTAACACCCATTTCCTATATGATAGAGATATTACTAATATTCATAGCATAATGCCTGATAAAGAGATTCATATCTTGAAATACCGTATTTATTGAAATATCAACTAAACTGAACATAACTATTTTTGAAACATGAAACTATTTTTGCACTAGATCTATTCTTGGCCCTCTAACTTTGCATCCTCACAATCATCATCCGTGACAGTTAAAAATAGAAGAAATAGATAAACAAACAAAAAAAAAAACAATCGAATACTCAGTACATAGAACATCATATCGTAAACATGACTTAGCTCAGCACATACTTAATTTTTTAAAAGACTCTTCATAACATACATACATCATCACAGATTCACAATCATACCATAAACATAACTTAATTTAACATAGGCTTAATTTCTAAAAAACTTTACATACATACATATATCGTCATCGATTCACATAGCATGTCTATTCATCATTAACCTGATTGGAATCATACATAATCATGACAAATATGTAACGTGAATGCATAAATGACTGACTTCATGCATTTTTATTTTTTTATTTTTTCATGGAACTTCATGCATTTTTTAGCAATCATACATGACTTGTTTATCTTGTCTTTCACTTATCATATGGTGACCCACATTTGAGTCTGTGGCACTGGATAACTTGTTATAACATAGAGTGAATCACGCTTGAGTATGTGTTTCACCTAATATATGGTGAACCACGCTTAGGTCTATGACACTGCTTATTATAACTTGTGGTAAACACGCTTAGGTCTATGTCACCATTTAACATATCATGGAGTGAAACACATTTAGGTTCATGTTTCACTTCACATATGGTGAACCACGCTTAGGTTCGTGACACTGCTTATCATAACTTGTGGTGAATACGCTTAGATCCATGTCATCCTTTAACATATCATAGAATGAAACACGCTTAGGTCCATATTTCACTTAACATATGGCGAACCACGTTTAGGTCTGTGGTACCGCTTATCATAACTTGTGGTGAACATGTTTAGGTCCGTCTCACTCTTTAACATATCATAGAGCGAAACACGCTTAGGTCCATGCTTCACTTAACATATGGTGAACTACGCTTAGGTCCGTGGCACCGCTTATCATAACTTGTGGTGAACATGCTTAGGTCTGTGTCACCCTTTAACATATAATAGAGTGAAATATACTTAGGTTTGTGTTTCACTTAACATATGGTGAACCACGCTTAGGTCTGTGACACTGCTTATCATAACTTATAGTGAGCACGTTTAGGTCCGTGTCACCCTCAATATCTTATCTTTCTTAATGCATGAGAAATTTGTTGGACTTCATGAACTTTTCTAGCATGACATATACTTGTATATAGCATAACATAACATGACACGACATAATGTGATCTGAGCATAAACATTCCACGTCATACATGATTTGAGAACTACATGAACATTATATGACTTATATGATCTAAATACTTCATGACATTACATTGCATAGCATACATATGATTTTCATGATATATTATCCATCAAATCTCAATCCATAATAGCATAACATATATAGGCTCACTTACATGCATATAACTATAATTTATCGAAGATCATGATAGGGATCTAACCTTGACTTAGCTTGTAGCGTAACGTAGACAAATATCACATTTTCATATACAATTAGAACATTTACAGTACATATGCAATTATATAATCATACTAATTACCTCTTAGTGCTACTTCTTGATTCCTATGTCGTAACTCGTGACATATACGAGACACTAATCATCACTAACTTTCTAGAAAAAAGTGTCATAGCGTTCAAAATACTTAAATTCATGTATAGAGATAATTTAATACATATTCAATTATATAAATATTACTACAAAATAATGTTAATCGAAACTCATAACATATTCCTTAACTTCTATTTAAAAAATATAACTTAGTAGTTTTATTATAAAAATATAGTTAAAAAGACAATTAGAATATTAACTAAAATAATAGGCTCAAAAGTATACCTTAAAATATATTTTAAAAATAAACCTTAAAAATATTCTTTAAAATCCCTTAAATACTACTTGATAAAAATAAGTTTATCAAGTAGAGATGAGGAATATGAAGAAAATATAGAGATGCGTGCACTAAAAAAGAACAATTAAGGCCGCGTTTGGATATTGAGTTGAGCTCAGTTGAACTTAATTTTTTATGAATAGTAATGAGTTAAGTAGTAGAAGGAATTATATGAGACCCATCTAACTAAGTTTAAAGTATGTTTGAATGTTAAGATGAGTTTAATACTTTTTATGGAAAATTGAAAAAAGTTGTGGGTCTCACGTGTAAAGAAATTTAAAGTTGAGATGAATTTAATAATTTGAGAGTTGGATGCTTGGATGTTAGATTTAGTTTAAAATTAGATTAAGTTCAACTGAGTCTTGCAACTAAACGCAGCTTGTAAGTTGCCACGTGCATGGTTGGAGGGGTAATTTTGACACAATATAAAAAGTTTAAGGCCTTTACAGTTTACAGGAGGTTACACGACAACTTTTGATGACAATATTTGTAAATACTACCACCTACCTATGAGTACAACTGAAAGGGCCAAGGCCTTTAAGGCCAACTTTATTTATTCATTTATTTATTTTTATTTTTTTTAGAAGCATGACCTCATCTAGAGAAATGAAGAAAAATCGAGGTCACATGTGTGGGCGATGGAGAAAAGCTTACCAAGAGAGGAGGTTGATCTCGTTACGGTGGATCTAGTGGTAGAGGGGTGGAGGGTGGTGGGTGGTGGGTGGTGCTGATTGGCAGTTTCTATGACGATTGGGAGGTGGTTTGACGTCTTGGTGGTGGTCAGTATTAGCTGGGCAAAAATACAAGGCCTCTGCAAGAATCTTTATTTGTTTTCTCATATGAGATGAGATAAAATGAGTTGAAATTAAACTTAAAAAGTTAAATAAAATATTGTTAAAATATATTTTTTTAATATCATTTTTATTTTGAAATTTAAAAAAGTTAAATTGTTTATTTTATTTTGTATTGAAATTTGAAAAAAATTATAATGATTAGATAAGATGAGATGAATTGAGAAGTTTGCTGAAAGCAAACGAGTCTTAGTCTCTTTCTAGACTTGTTTGTGTGATTAATTTGGAGGTCTTGTGGGATTTTTTTTTTATAAATGAGGGGAAGGGAATAACATGAGTCTCTAGGAGATTGGAGGAGATTGGATAGAGTTTGGAGTTGGAGTTGGTTTCAATTTAGGGATCTTATTTAAATTGGAGCCTAAGGGATAACTACAGGCCAAGAAATGCTGATAAGCGAAGCAAGCTAATGAGATATAAACTCTGTTTAATCTAATCTGTTAACATGTTTTGAAGATAAAATCAAATAATAAATAGATTTTGAGTCCATATATTAGTTTCTTGCTCCCCAAGTCTTCAGAACAAGGTTTTTTTTTTCTTTTTCCTTGCGAATTGCGATCCTCTACAATACGCTACCTTAATTCCATATTAAGAAAGCATGTACTTTCCTAGTTAACAAAGGAAAACAACTCCTACTTTTACTTGAAAACCATGTTTGATTCTTATATAAGCATAGCGATAGTCTTCTTTTTCGTGTATTTTTTGCAAATCAAAGTCACATTCGAGAGAGGTTAGCCGGCTATAATGGAATGGTGCAGTCACTGTCAAAGAAGCTGGGGCGAAGTATGCATTTTTGGCTTCATGTAAGTACGTAGTAGTATTCTCGCCGCCTCTTCTCAATTAGCGGCATGTTTTATAGAAAGTTTTATGATGTCTTTTCTCGTGATGATCCAGACTGACTAAGACGATCAAGCACTTTTCGATGTCGACCATTAATCTTAAACCTGTTTTAGAATCTTTTCGTGTGATATTTTCATTCCATAAAAGTTAAAGAGAAGTATGTTGTGAAATTTTTATTATAATCCACCAAAAACATTTCCAATTGTTTTCTGAAGTTTGAGTATTTTGGTGTGTTTTTAGCTCCTTTTGATATTCTCATGAATCAAAGTTGTTATGTATGTTTTGCAGTTCCTGTTCTACATGTGGAAAGGTTCTTGTTGAAGTTGGTGTTTGGAAAAGTTCTTACTTGATTAAAGCCAGACAAAAGATAATGAAAAGAGTAAAGAAAGAGGAGAAGAAGAAGCCAGCAGATGCAACTGAACCAGATTGTTCTAGTTGTTCTTTGAGTCTCTTAATCCCTGAAAGCAAAGTTCCAACTGAATGTTCCCAGAAAACAACTGACATGAACCAGATCATTGAAAGGTATAATTTCAGGTTCCTTTCCTTTGCTTTCACAAAAAAGTATTTGACTTAATTCTAAGATAATACAAAAGACTAAAGTTGTTGTGTGTTTCACAAAGGAAAGTTAGTAATACTAGGATGATGTGGTGCAGCCACTGTCTCTAATTCTGCAAGACAAAATGCTGTGGTGATGCCATGTAAGTAGTCCGTTTAAAATTTAATTTACTGAAATAGGAATATTCAACTATCATGAAAATCACATATTCATCTTTTATGCGGAAATAAATATTTCATAAAACATACCAGAATCAGCCATAATGAAATCTCCTTCTTGAAGAAATCTTGTAGAAATTATTTCTCTCACTTAACCCATTTTCTTTGCTTCACCAGAACGTATGAGAAAATCTGATAAGATGAAAATGTGGGTAGATAGAGGACAATTCCTTCGTACATATATAAAAACAGTTATCCTACTCCCCATAAAAGTAGGTAAATAGGAAAATAACTTTCCCTATTATCTCTCACTAATTAAGTAACCGTGCATCTCTTTTCCAAAGTCAATAACTACCTTATCTCATTAACTCCAAATAATGTCCATATTACCCTTTCATGTGGGACATATTTTAACATTCTCCCACTTAGCCCATATAAATGACACTTATTTGGATTGACAAAGTAAACATAATATGCACATAACATTAGCTTATTCACACTTTAGTGAGATTACAATAATATCATAATTAAATAACGTACCAACATGAGTCATGGCGGTAAATATCAATAAAGCGACATCTTCCCTTCCATGCACTGCAATGCTAGCAAATCACTTAATTATAATACATAATAGGAAGTAACTGTATTGTCCCCATAATGTTTTTGTCAAAGACGATTCCTGTCATCAATAATCCATTTTCATAATTACGTAATTGATGGTAAACATGAAAAAATGTCAGAAACACAATTAGTAATATCTCTATAGATATTATAGAACAAAAAACATAAAATCTACAAACATACCTCAAAGATTGCAACAGGGAGCCATGCGATCAACATGTTCCTTAAATGTCTTTGGTGCTAACCCTTTAGTCAAAGGATCTGCAATCATGAGCTCAGTCTTAATATGTTCTATAAACACTGTTTGTTTATGAACTTCCTCCTTAACAGTCAAATATTTGAGATTCATGTGTTTAGCACCATTAGAATATTTGTCGTTCTTGGAGAAAAAGACTGCTATAAATTTATCATAATACATTCTTAGCTGCTTGGCAATGCTGTCGACAATTCAAATCCTGAAATAAAATTCCGTAACCATAAAGCAAGAACTGTGGCCTCAAAGTATGCTACAAATTCAGCTTCCATAGTAGATGCTGCTATGATAGTCTGTTTAGCGCTTTTCCATGATATTGCTCCTCCAGCTAATATAAACAAGTAACCAAAAACTAACTTCTGACTATCAACACAACCAGCAAAATCTAAGTCGAAGTAGCCAACCACCTCCAACTGATCAGACCTTCGATAAGTGAGCATATATTGTCTTGTTCCCTTTAAGTATCTTAAAACTTTCTTTGCAGCTTTCCAATGCTCCATTTCGGGATTACTTTGGTATCTCCCGAGCATTCCAACTACAAAACTAATGTCCGGTCTTGTACAAGTTTGAGCATACGTCAAGCTTCCAACAACAGATGCATAAGGAATATTTTCCATTCTTTTTTTTTCTAATGCATTTTGTGGACAATCATTTTCACTGAACTTGTCCCCTTTACAAATAAGAGCAAAAGTGGCCGCACATTCAGCCATATGAAATATTTCAAGAACTTTATTGATATATCCCTTCTGAGACAACCCTAACAATCCACATGATCTATCATGAAATATTTCAATTCCTATCACGTAAGTTGTCTTACCCATATATTTCATTTCAAAGTTTATAGAAAGAAATCTCTTGGTTTCATCCAATAAACCAAGATCATTACTGGCAAGTAATATATCGTCAACATACAGAATCAAGAAAATAAACTTGCTCCCATTGATCTTTAGATATATACACTGACCAATGGTATTTTTCTTAAATCCAAAAGACGTGATGGTATCATTAAACTTAAGATACCATTGTCTGGAAACTTATTTAAGTCTATAAATTGACTTCTTTAATTTGCATACCAGATGCTCCTTTAATCAAGAAACCTTCAGGTTAATCCATATAAACCTCTTCATCTAAATTATCATTCAGAAAAGTAATTTTTACATCCATTTGGTGTCCAAATCGAAATGAACCACCAGAGCTATTATGATCCTAAGAGAGTCCTTATTCGATACATGAGAGAACGTCTCTTTGTAATCAATACTTCCCTTTTGAGTGAAACCTTTTGCAACAAGTCTAGCTTTATGTCATTCAATATTGTTATTGCAGTTGCATTTGGTCTTAAAGACCCACTTACACCCGACTGTCTTAAAACCTTCAGGCAAATCAACGACATCCCAAACTTCATTTTGTTCCATTGATTTCAACTCATCATTTATAACATTGATCAACTTTTCAGAATCACTACTTTCAATGCCTTGTGAAAATGAAACCGGATCTTTACTTGTCCCTAAATCATAATCAGATTCTTGCAGATATACCAAAAAATCATCTGAAATAGTTGATCTCCTTTCTCTTTGAGATCTCCTTAATGCTATTCCTTGTGATTGTTCTGTAACTAGTTCATTGGTAACATTCTCATTATGAAGTGATTGATCACTAGATTGTTATTCAATGTTATCATACTGTTCGACAATTGAAGAAACAACAATTTCTATTGAAGTAACGGGTATCGAGATAGGCACCTGAACTTCTTCGATGGCCACATTAGGTGATACATCACTCCCACTAATTTCACGATTCTCAAGGAATCTGGCATTTCCAGTTTCAACAATTCTCGTACTATGGTTAGGATAGTAAAACCTATACCATTTGGACTTCTCTGGATAACCAATAAAGTACCCCTTACAGTTTTAGAATCCTAACCTCTGCTGAACAACCCCAAATATGAAAATGTCACAAACTCGGTTTTCTTCATGTCCACAATTCAAAAGGAGTCTTTTGAACAGCCTTAATAGGAAACCGATTAAGCAAAAAAACGACTGCCTTAAGAGCCTCCATCCACAATGAAATGGGTACTGAAGAGTTACTTAACATACTCTTAACCATTTCCATAAGAGCACGGTTACGCATTGTGTATTGTGCACAAATACCATGCTCTTCTAGGAATTTAGCAAACGGTCCTGGACATTGTATTATTCCATCATATCTTTTGTAATACTCACCACTTTTATTTGATCGAATGATTTTCACCTTTCTATCTAATTGTTGCTCAACTTTAGCAATATATGCCTTTAAAACATTTATTGCTTGAGACTTTTCATGCAACAAATAGACATAATCGTAACATGAAAAATCATCAATGAAAGTGATAAAATACTTTTCTCCACCAAAAGACGGTGAGTCGAAAGGTCCACATATATTAGTATGGACAATCTCCAAAAGTGTTCCAATTCTTGTGACGCCTTTATTTGTATGTTTGGTTTGCTTTACTTTAATGCAATCCACACATACATCGAAATCAGTAAAATCAAGATTTGAGAGAATCCCATCTTTTACCAATCTCTCTATTCTTTCTCTAGATATATATGACCCAATCTTTTATGCCACAAGAAAGAAGAATTCTCATTAACTCTGCTACGTTTAGTTCCAACATCATGATTCACGGTGAGGAGTGTTTTAGCAAAACTTTTGTTAAGATTAAATCTATATAACCCCTCAGATAAAACACCAGAACCAACAAATGAGTCTTTTCTCAACAAACGAAAACCTTTATGTTTAAAATACAAAGCATAACCATCATAAGCAAGTCTTGACATGGAAATTAAATTTCTAGAAATAGTAAGAACATAAAGAGTATCAAATAGGTCCAATTAATGGCCTGACTCTAAAAACAAATGTAAAGTTCCAACACCAACAACTGGTACTTGAGTTCCATTTTTCAAGATTATAAAATCCTCATTTTCCTTTATGTTCTGGATCGAAAGGCATCTTTGTATCGAATTTGAAACATAAATAGTAGAACCAGAGTCAATCCACTATGTATTAGAAGGAACTTGTGTCATATTTGAGTCAAAACATACATAAGCCAATAGCTTACCCTTCTTCTCGAATCAAGCTCTACATTTCGGATAATTTTTCTGTAAAAATGTCCATAGCCATGATAGAAATAGCATTTTGGTCCATTATGTTTCCTCTTGCGAGCCTCATTGACATGAGAAGGTCCCGCAACCTTCAATGGATCTTTCTTGAAACTTTTTTTTGGTTTATTTCCTTTACTTTCAAATTCATGATTTATAACATTAACTGAATGTTGTCCTTGTTGCCTAAGCCTTGCCTCTTCTTGAATTAACATACTCGCCAATTCATTCACATTCCACTTTTCTTTAATAGTGTTATAATGAATTTGAAATGGCTCATACTGAGTAGGCAAGGAATTCAGAATAAGGAAACTTTAATCAACATTCATACCTAAAGATTTGAGTCTGGTAGTTAGATTGGTCATTTCAAGGACATGCTCATTCATTCCACGGCTACCATCAAATTTCATGGTGGTAAGTTCGGCCATTAATCTCTGTCCAAGGGACTTGTCTGTTGAACGAAACCGATCTTTCATAGCCTTGAAATATTCCTTTGCATTTTCAATTTGAGGAAGTGTTGACTTGATATTGTTTGCAATACACATTCACATAAACATGACGCTTAATCTATTTGATCTTTCCCATGACTTAGACAAAGCATGCTGCTTCGAACTGCTTGTTTCAATAATAGCAGCCGGTTTGTTAATTCGCAGTGCTAAGTCAAGATCCAGTTTCACCTTGATCCAGAACACCAAGGTAAAACTGGATCTGTTCCTTCCAGTCTGAGAAATTAGTTCCATTAAAGATCGGAACAGAAGAAGTTAGTGAATGAAGCAAAATAGGAGCTCATACTGCAATAAAATCATCACAACATTAATGCTTTGAGAAAATCACTTCCATTAGTAATATTGCGTTCAATCTTTGGATTAACTAATGCAATATTATAATATTCAAATTTAATGGTGATTTTCTCTCACCTAGGCATAATTGATAACGCTTCAAAGTTTGATTGGTTTATCACCTTTGGGCATCCATTCCAATCTCACTATCATTCTATTAGTTATCCTAATTAATTTAATGACTAGAAAGTTGGTGTACCTTTAGGTCAAACCATAATACTCAAATAATCATTCTATAATAATTTTGCAAAGCATAATTCATTTCAATATTTATAGCTTTTTCTAGCAAGATCACTTTGGTGACAACATGTTAACCATAATATAAATATTGATTGATAAATAACCAAGCAAAAAATTGTCCACGTTCAAAACAGATAAATAATATTCCAGAAAAAAAATATTATCATGAAAGAGAGTAGCTTAATTGGTAAGCATGTTTTGTTTTGAAAGTATTGCTACGTACAGTCGTGGAGTGCGCAAACGCCGTGCAATCGCTTTGAAAAAAAGTGGAGTCTACTATTAAATTAATTTCTTTTCATGTCGGTCTCATATTTATTCACTTTTTTCAAAGCGACTGCACGACGCTTGCACATTCATGACTGTAAGTATCATTTCTCTTGTTTTGAATACTATGTTCTGAGTGCAAAAATCCTATACCTAGCATTATCTTTTAATTTTCTCAATTACAAGCAAAATTCGGCCCATAACAGTTCAGCCCATGCATGCATAAATACAATTATTAACCCAATACAAGTGAGCCCATAACGTAGTCACCATTACTAATTTACTATCATAAATGAAAGTGGCCCATACGAAATCAAACAATAAACCATACGGCCCAACAAATGCTCACCAAAAAGTAATCATTTAAACAAAATAATGAGCCCAATAAAACAAAGACGATGGCCAGCGAACGTCAAGACTCAAAACAATTAATGGAACATTTATGCCAATAATTAGACAGTTTGAATTGTGAGTAAATGAAACCATTATGCAGCCAACAAATTCAGAATCAACTCATACGAAATCAAACCGACACATGCTAATAAATATCCACACGGAATCATGATATTCCAATAACGTAAAATCCCAATAAATCCGGCCACTACATGCGGAATCAAGATTTCATTAAATCCGGCAAATATCATAGGAAGTTTCGGAATTTGTGAACAGTGAGTTCCGAATATTATGAACACAAAATATTGCACATAAAACAATAGCGAGATCGAAAAAATATTAATGAAATCGATCTCTATATTAAAAGGAAACTTATGATAGTTTCAACCTGGCTCTGATACCACATGTAAAATTTAATTTACTAAAATAGGAATATTCAACGATCATGAAAATCACATAATCATCTTTTATGCAAAAATAAATATTTCATAAAACATACCGAAATCAGCCATAATGGAATCTCCTTCTTCAAGAAAGTTTGTAGAAATTATCTCTCTCATTTAACCTATTTTCTTTACTTCGCCAAAACGTATGAGAAAATATGATAAAATGAAAATGTGGGTAGAGAGAGGACAATTCCTACATACATATATAAAAACAATTATCTTACTCCCCATAAAAGTAGGTAGATAGGAAAATAACTTCCCCTATTGTCTCTCACTAATTTAGTAACCATGCATCTCTTTTCCAAAGCCAATAACCACATTATCTCATTAAGTTCAAATAATGTCCATATTACCATTTCATGCGGAACATATTTTAACAGTCCATCCATGACCTCTTTATGATTATATTCTTGTGAACTAGATTTATTTATTTTTTGATGTATTAAATATGGTTTTTTTCTTCTCCTAGCTAGGCAAAGTGTTTTTGGGATCTTCTTCTTGATCCTTATTTATTTTTAAATTTTTTGATTAGTACTTTCTGATGGATGAATTATTGTATGTTTGTTGCAGATGTTGTTCTTTCTGTGGAAAAGTTTTAGAGTCAGTGATCAGGAGAAATTCTAACTAATTAATGGCTTCATCACTAGAAGTTGTCCTGCATGGCTGAGACTTGTTGCTAATTAATGGCTCTTTTGAGAAATAGGATGAGTACTTTGGAATGCTGGAAGGTCGATATTTTCACTTTCTTTGTTTCATTTCAAATACAATATCATGTGTAGAGACGGGGAAATCACTCACACCCAATAACTTTCAATACTGCAATTAATGGAATTTTTGTTACCAAATTAAGAGTGCATCAAATGCAGTTTTGCTTCAAAGATTTTGCTACTTATAAATTGTTGTTTAGAGGCATGACTTGCAGTGAGATTCATTAGAGTAATGGATTTAGTCCGATACAGTTTTAAGGTGTGGTAGCAAAAGAAGATAAAACTCACTATAAAAAAGTTGATTTTTTCATATTAAGATTTTTCGTACTTTTTTCAGTAAGGGCTTGTTTAGATAGAAAAACTATCTCATCTCATCATTATAATATTTTTAAATTTTCACACAAAATATAATAAACAATTTAACTTTTTCAAATTCTAAAATAAGAATAATATTAAAAAATAATATTTTAACAATATTTTATTCAACTCATTTAAAACCATCTCATCTAATCTCATTTTACTATCCAAACGAGCCCTAAGAGTAGTACAGACTTGCATATTTTTAGATTGAATAAATCATTTTTCCTTTCATTATAGTTAGAAAAAAAAGCTAAAATAGTAAATATTTTTTATTCATTATTGATATGAAAGTGTTTTCACGAAATTTTATTTTTTTGCAATATCGATAACTATTTTCTATTTTAAAATATGGCAAAAGTATTTGCATTCAAATTAAGTTAAATTATCAGAAAATTTATAAGACAAGCTACCACTTTTCAACAACTTGTACCATTGATTAAGATCAATGAAAAATGCATTTTCACATTAAAATATAAAAAATTTATAAGACAAGCTACCACTGCTTGTCCATCATGACATACCAGTCATCCTCATCAGCCCAGACAGGATCCCATCCGGGTTTGGTCATTGCCAGTGGAGCGTCTGCCCAGATCTTCTTTAGATCCTTCTCCATCTAGTTCTCCGGGTCTTTGGGGGAATCAAAGACATCCTTTTTGTTCACCATTTCCCCATCCTCCTCATCCATCTGCTTCAAATAAATTCTATCCAGGATCTGGTTTAACTACTTTATGTTCGCCTCCGCGATGTTCTCAAATGCGGGGCGCTGCTCGTCACCTGGTCAGACATACGTGAGGGTTTTCTCATTCGAGTAGTCCGTGTAGTAGGACGAATTGTCCGTGTCTGACTCGGACTCGTTTGAGTCTTCCTCAGAGATAACTTGGTCTTCTCGCGCTGGGTTTTTCTGTTCATCATTTTCTTGTTCTAACTCAATGGGTCTAGTTGAGTCTTTGCCTTCCATTGTGATCTGTGAGCGAGTGTGAGGAGCAGAAGAAGAAGATAAGGTGTGGAGGAGGAAGTGAGCAGTGATAATTTTGAAGGAAATACAAGACTCTGACTCCACTCCAAAATAGCATGGAGGGTTTTGTGTGGGCTTATTGGGCCCGCGGTCATGATTTAGCTAACATAAATGATTTTTAAAAGAAAAATTCTAGACATAAACCCCCACACTCTTGTATACAATACACACCATTTTGTTTTCCTAAGTTTTTTTAAATTTTTTTTTTGGTTTTATTCTTCTTAAACTTATTGAATTCTTCTACTCATTATCCATATGCCACACATTTGATAAGATTAAAAAAATAAATAAATAAAGGTGTGGTGTGTGGTCTATGAGGATGATGAATATAATTTTGCTTGTAAAAAAATATATTATACATAAAAAAACTATTCATAGAATTTATTTTTTTACAAATAGTTTGTATGAGATTTGTCTATTTAAAACTTGTACCTAACATTATTTTTTAGCTAATATTGTGTGTATCTAACAGGTTTTTTTTAAGGTTTTTTCAGATTTTTTTTTTTAGAAATTTAACAAAAGTACTCTTGTATATAGATTTTCGATAAAATAAGATGATTTGTAGAAGATATATTAAGATATAGTAAATTAGGGAGTGAAAATAGATTCTCAGGTGACATTGTTTGATTTAGAAGATAAACTTTAAAATTTGAATTTATAAATTAAATCTTATTATTTAAATAATGTAGACATAGACTTAAGAATAAAATAACTCCTCTAAACTAGACTTAAAATGTAAGAAATAAAAGTTGAACATTTCTCTTGAATATTTTAAATTTCTAAACAAGGTCGAGTACATTGATTTTTTTCTTTTTTAAAATTTTCTCCTAATAAAATTAAAAAAAAACATTGAAAAATCCAAACAACATGGCACAAGGGAAAACTCTGTCCAATAAAGTTTTAATTTTTTTCTAAAAAAAAAACATTTTTCTTTCCTATTCATTTGTAGGGGTATTATCATTCCGATTTGGTCCAGTTTTATATATTTTTTAGAACCGAATTGATATACACTGATCTTAAAAATTTAAGAACTGATATAGGACCGATTCACTACCAAAACCGAAACTTCTAGTCTTCCTAGTTTTGGTCCAGTCTGGCCTAGTTTTTCTGATTTTATGGATTATTTATGTTAATAATAATATAATGTTTACATCTATTAAACTATTAGTATATTTATATTATAGTATAAGTACATTATTTTATAATAATTAACACATACCAATATAGTATTGAAATTAACAATATATAAGTTCTAGACTTTTTAATTTTTATATGAGTATATGATCAAATTTTTAAAAATGTATTTCCAAAAAGAATATATTTATATTATAATTTATTATGCAAAAAATGTATTTATTATATATATATATATCAAAAGTAAGTTTACATTAGTAACTTAATATTAATGTTTATGTTTAAAATTAAGCGTCGTTTGTTTTTACAGATAAGATGAGATGAGTTGAGATAAAAGTTAAAAATTGAATAAAATATTATTAGAATATATTTTTAAAATTTTATGTTATATTAATTTTATATTATAAAATTAAAATTACTATGTCATTATTAAAAATTATAAGATTATTTTTATATTATAAGACGAATATATTGGAATAATATGATTAGAATGCCATGTTATATTAATTAATGATTTAGCATATAATATATATGTATAATATAATATAAAAAATTATAAATATATTTACCGGTCTGTTTCAGTTTAAACTGGTTTTCAAAATATGAAAACAGGTACCGCATCGGTTTAAAACTGGTTTCTATTCTTAAAAATTGATACCGCACTAAACCGCATACAAACCAGTAGATTCTTTTCGGTCTGATCCGGTCCAACCGGTTTTCTAATTTTTTTTTACACCCCTATTCATTTGGATTTGTATTTTTCTATTCCTTGTGATATATATTTTATAATAGTACATACAATTGTGGAATGTGTAAGTACCATATAATTGTTTTAAAAAAGAGTGTGATCCACTTTTAAAATTTTTTTATATAAATCTCGTATTTATTCATTTTTTTTAATATATTGAACGAGGCTTATGAAATCAATATCATTTTTCAATATGCTATACCATATATTAGTTTCTTGCTCCCCAAGTCTTCAGAATGAGAGTTTTTTTTTTTTTTCTTTTCTTTGTCCTTACGAATTGAGATTCTCTACAGTACGCTACCTTAATTGCATATTAGGAAAGCAAATACTTTCCTAGTTAACAAAGGAAAACAACTCCTACTTTTACTTGAAAACCACGTTGATTCTTCTATAAGGATAATAGTATTCTTTTTTCGTGAATTTTCTGCAAATTAAAGTATAACACCAGGCCAAGCACCAAGCCTAGGCCAAGGCGGTTCTCTCCCTTTTTTTTCTTTTTTTTTTTTTTTAATTGAAGGTTAAGATGTATAGAGAGTCCATTGGAGATTTTTTTAATATGTATTTTTTAGTAGGTCACGGGTCTAAAATTTATTTATGGCAGTATATGAATTTTTATTAAATTTGAAACATTGGTTAATATCTTTTAATGGACCAAGTGAAAATCATTTTTATTTGAGAATTTGTCTGAAAAATTTATTGGACAAATTAGATTATTTTTAACAGTTGAGTTGAAGTTTTTTTTTTTATTTATTTATTAAATACACAGTGCTCACTCATGAAAATACCGGTTAAGAGACCCGTTTTCTCTAATAGTAGTGTTAGGCTGTCGTCCAACATTGATTGCTGGGCGTGCTGCTTAGTATAAATTCATCTTCTTATTTTTTTTCTAATTTTCTTATTCACATTTTTTATCACTTTTAATTATTTTTAAAAAATATAAAAAGAATATCAATACATTAATAATTACATCCTTAGCTAAAAAATAAAAAAAATTAAAATATAGAAATGTCAAAATAAATTATCAAAATTAGGTGTCAAATTAACATTTTCCTTTCTCTAAAACTGAGAGACCCAACGTCCAAATCTTCTTAGAAACTCCCCCACCACGCACGTTCTCCACGCCATGCACTCTTCCATACCACTAGGGTTCACGGTAAGGCATCTATATTTACCCAAATATTCATTCAAACTTTCAGTTTTACCCTTCCCTTCACACACGGTATTGATCACGTTTCACGCCCGTTTTATTCACTGCATGCACGGCTCCAACACTTCCGTTCCCACTGCATGCACGCCTCTCTCTCTTTTTCTCTAGGGATTCTAGTCATCTATATATACGTATAGAGAACCTCGTCACAGCACGTAGGAAACGACCCATTCAGCCTTCCGCCGCTGCACCTTGACGTGCGGACTGAGAGAAAGCCACGGCTCAGCCACGTTCAACGTTTGCACCGTAACACTCCTGCTTAGCCGCTGCCCAGCCACGCGAAACCGTAGCTCACTGCGCAGCTTCTCCTCTTTGCTGCCTTGAACCACCATTATACCCCATACTCAGCCCGTTGTCTCCTGTTTTCCCACCCACCGAGAGCCACTTCCTAGCTCTCGGTCCCGTTAGGTGCCACCAGCCACGGCACGGTGAAGCCCAGAGACGCCGACCAGCCACCCTTCCGTCACCCACGTGCCACTCCGCGATCTGCCGCGCGGCACCCCAAGCCACCGCTCTCCCTCGGTAACAGCTCACTTCTCCTCACACGGTGCTCTCTCTCTCTCATCACTTTCTCTCTCACTCCCACAGTGCGCTGCCGCTGCTCCCAGACACGCCGCCGTAGAAACTCACCCAGGCCGCCGCCACACGAAGCCCTATCGGTAAGGATCTGTCATACTTTTATGCCCTTAGTTATAAGCCAAATGTATTTTTATTTTTGGACGTGAATTGTAGCATGGGCCTCAACTGGTTTGCAGAAAATTTATAAAATGTTTTAACTGGGCCTAGTCTCGCTTTATATTGCTTCAAGAATTCAGAAATATTTTAGAATTAATTTATTGTTCAGAGGAGTTAAATGATATCGATGAAATTTAAGAAGAAATAATATTTTAGGGTTAAGATAATTATAGACAATTAGGTAAAGTACGATATTTTAGAATTTCGGGCTTAAATATCAAAATATGGATTTGATTAGAGATTTAAGTAAGTTACATTTTTATATTATAGGTGACTATTAATATTTGTTCGATACTGTTTTGGAAATATTTTAGAAAGTTAAAAAATTCAGATAAGCGGGATTCTTATATTAGACTTTACATAAAAATAAAATGGGCTGATGTTGATTTTGGAAAATATGTATGTTTTGTTATGACAAGAAATTTGAAACGACCTTAGTTATTTGTTCTGCATTACTCATGAAATTCTGTATAAAAATAAAATATTTTCTGGCATTACTGATGTAGACATGAGCTTATTTTTGACATTTTGTTATTGAACTGAGAAAAATGAGCGAATATGAAAATTTGATAATTTTTGTATGTGACGGGAAGATGTTCTAAATCTGTTTTGGAAAATTTGAAATGATTGAATTTCAAGACTCTGTTTTGATATGATGTGGCATCTGAAAAACCTTTGGCTTGACTTTTTGATTCTGTTCTGACTCTGATTCTGGTTCTGATATGGTTATTCTGATGCTATTTTGATATAATAGTGACCTCTGGTCTTGTCAAAGGATACAATAGTGACTTTTGGCCTTGTCATGTCAGGAGATATAATAGTAATCTCTGGTTCTGTCACGGGATACAATAGTGACCTCTGGCCCTGTCACGGGATATAATAGTGACCTCTGGCCCTACCAGGGGATATAATAGTGGTCTCTACTTTGAGTGCAATCGCTTTGGTAATATGATGATTTATGTTATGTTTGGCTCTCTGCAGAATGCACAACCCTATCACAGGAGTTAAACATGGTTTCTATTATGATATGATGCTTTGAAATGATATAAAAAGATGAATATGTTTAGTCATGTTATGCCTGAGGGGTCTTTGAATATGAAAAGTTGGTTTTTTGAATATGAACAGTTTGAAGTGTAACTCCGATTTTTTGATAATATTTAGTTTTGAGATTCGCATATTGAAATTGAAATGTTTTGTTTCTACATTCTGAATTCTATGAAATTGCTCATATTTACATATTTGCATATGTACTCTACTTACTGAATTATTGATAACTCATTATTTTCACAATATTTTTCAAATGAAGTGAATGCTTAGATTGATGATCGAGAATAGAAAGCGGGTACAAGATTGTTAAGTGTAGGGAATAAGTACTGAGATTATTGAAAGGTTATTATTTGTAGATTGATCGATTGTATTGACTAGATTTATTGGGATGTTGACATTAAGCCTTGAGTTGTCGTATTTATGGTTATGGAGTTTTTGAAAATGTATGAGGATATGCTTATGAAGTTTTTGGAATATTTATTTGTATTATGAAAACGGATTTAGGTGACAGGTAGTAACTCTCTGACTCCATTTAGGACCGGGGCGTTACAAAAAGTCACATTCGAGAGAGGTTAGCGGCCGACCGCAATGGAATGGTGCAATCACTGCCAAAGAAGCTGTGAAAAAGTATGCATGTTTGGCTTCATGTAAGTAGTAGTATTCCCTGCTTCTCAATTAGCGGCCTATTTCTTAGAAGGTTTTATGATGTCTTTTCTCGTGATCTAGACTACTTAAGACGAGTAGTTTTCGATGTCGGCCATTAATCTTAAACCTGTTCTAGAATCCTTGGTTGTGCTTGAAATCCTAGGTCTACCTAGCAATTCCCAAATTTAAGTTTAATAATCTCAACACTTGACCTAGATTTGAGACACTTCTCTTTTATTTGTATAAGGTTATTGCTAAATTCAGTTTTATGATGTGTAAGTTAAAAAAAGTAGAATCTATTATTAAAAAAATAATATTTTCATATGATTTCTAAATTTATTCACCTTTTTTAAAAGCTAGGAGTGCACAGGACTTTTGCACATTGTAAGACTGTAAATGTCATATTTCTTTGTAAAAAAAAAAAAAACCTGTTCTAGAATCCTTTCATGTTATATTTTCATTCCATAAAGGTTAAAGAGAAGTTTGTTGTGAAACTTTTATTATAATCTACCAAAAACATTCCCAATTGTTTTCTGAAGTTCGAGTATTTTGGTGTGTTTTTAGCTCCTTTGGATATTCTCATGAATCAAGGTTGTTATGTATGTTTTGCAGTTCTTGTCCCACATGTGGAAAGGTTCTTGCAGAAGTTGGTGTTAGGAAAAGTTCTTACTTGATTAAAGCCAGACAGAAGAGAATGAAAAGAGTAAAGAAGGAGAAGGAGAAAAAGAAGAAGCCAACAGATGCAACAGCACCAGACTATTCCAGTTGTTCTTCGAGTCCCTCAATCCCTGAAAGTAAAGTTCCAACTGAATGCTCCCAGAAAGCAACCGACAAGAACAAGATCATTGAAAGGTATAATTTCAGGTTCCTTTCTTTTGCTTTCACAAAAAAGTCTTTGACTTAGTTATAAGACAGTACAAAAGACTAAAGAAGTTGTGTGTTTCAGATGTTCACAAAGGAAAATTAGCAATACTAGGATGATGTGATGCAGTCATTGTCTCGAATTCTGCAAGACAGAATGTTGTGGTGACGCCATGTAAGTACTCCATCCATGACCTCTTTATTGTATTTTGTGAACTAAATTTATTTATTTTTAATTTTTTGATACATTGTTTTCTTAGTACTTTTTGATGGATGAATTATTGTATGTATATCTGTTGCAGATGCTGTTCTTTCTGTGGAAAGGTTTTAGAGTCAGTGATCAGGAGAAATTCTTTCTAGCTAATTAATGGCTCCATTGACACTCGAAGTTGTCCTGCATGGTTAAGAGTTGTAGCTAATTAATGACTCTTTTGAGAAATAGGATTAGTATTTTGGAATGCTGGAAGATCAATATTTTCACTTTCTTTATTTTATTTTAAATAAAATATCATGGATTCATGTGTAGGGACGAGGAAATCCCCCACGCCGAATAACTTTCAATACTACAATTAATGAAATTTTTTCACCAAATTAGGAGTGCATCAAATGCAGTTTTGCTTCAAAGATTTTGCTTCTTATAAATTGTTATTTAGAGGCATGACTTGCAGTGAGATTCATTAGAGTAATGGATACAGTCCGATACATTTTTAAAGTATGTAAGCAAAAGAATATAAAACTCACTAAAAAAAAGTTGATTTTTTCATGTTAAGATTTCTCGTATTTTTTTTTCACTATGGGCTTGTTTGGATAGAAAAATTATCGCATCTCATCATTACAACTTTTTCAAATTTTCATATAAAATATAATAAACAGTTCAACTTTTTTAAATCTTAAAACAATAATAATATTAAAAAATAATATTTTAACAATATTTTATTCAACTAATCTAAAACTATATCATCTCATCTCACTATCCAAACAAACCCTAAGAGTACGCTGAACTTGCATATTTTTAGACTGTATAAATTATTTTTCCATTCATTATAGTTATAAAAAAAAAGTTAAAATAGTAAATATTTTGTATGCATTGTTGAAAGTGTTTTCACGAAATTTAATTTTTTCAATATAGATAACTAAAATATTTTAAGGAATTGCATGCATGTAAATGGTCTTTGCTGAAATATGGACCACCTAACATAGGTCGGGTCATTAGGGACTGATTTTATAATTAACCCCAATATTTAGTTTGAAGTGGGCCCTATAAATAGAGAGATTGGTGAAGCCTATAATAGTGAAAGCGAAATTCACCGGCATCGATGAGGCCACAAGAAGACAGTAAGAAGGCAATCGAAAATCGTTGTGCCAAGCCTTGAGAGAGAGAGGGAGAGAGAATCGCGCCGAGGGGAGGGGGGAATAGGAAAATTAGGTGCGGGGGGTGAATTTAGATTTTTTTAGTGTGTAAAACTTATTCCGACTCTGACATCATTAACCGTATGCTATATATAAAGTAGGTATTATCTCTGTACAATTAGTTTATATAGTAATCATATATATATATATATATATCAAATATTTTTATTGAAGTATATAACTTATGTTCAACTATACAACTTGTAGAAGCGTTAGTAATTATGTCATAATATATTTATAGTATCACAAATTATTAATCAATTTTACATATACTTAATACTAGAATATGTACTAGTGTATATCATAGAGTAATTAATAAATGTTCTTTCATGACATACTTTAAAATAACTTATGCCAATATATATACTAGTTTATGTCTTAGAGTAATTATAATTGATAGTTAGATGATGATATTTAATTGCTTATACTCTAATTAGTTAGTAGTTCCACAACCATGTTTCAATTATGGACAGTGTTACTGTGCCGCCCAGCGTCTATCGCTTGGCGTATTCCTAGTGGTTTTGCACTTTTTTAACTTTTTCCTTTTCGAAGCATTTTTAAATATATTTAAATATTTTTTTAAATACATCAATTCACTAATAGTCACTTCCTTAACTATTAAATTTGTTTTTTAAAAAAATTAAATATATTAGCATTCAAATTGAGATGACAAACTCAGGTGGCATCATCATTTTCCTCTAATTATAGCATATACACAAGAATTTTCAATTTCAAGCAACGTGAATTATATCGATCAGAGCTTATAAGTTTAATACTATTCATTTTGTATCCATAATTTACCTATTAACTTAATACTTTACTCTTATTGATAATACAATAAGAAAATTTTATTTGAAAGTCTTTATACCATATAATTATTTATATGACATAATTTAATTTAAAAAATAAATTTTAAAAATTGAATCTTACAAATCAAATTATGTTATATAGATTATGTGTAATATAAAAGCTTTCAAATATTAATACTCTAATATAATATATATATCTCTTTATATATATAAAGAGGCTATTAAAGAAATTTTCTTGTATTAACGGTTTTTATTATTTTTCTGTTAAAATTTAATGCCGTTGGTCTAAATGAAATTCTCATCTGTCAGCAATCATCATTTCACATCACCATTGCACGAATAAAGAAAAATCATTATTAAACAGTAAAAAAAAATTAAAAAAACTATGCACATTTTTTTCGACGGTTCATGCATCTGCCGACATTGTCATTAACTCAGTCCGCATCCATTCATTCTCATCAATTGCCATTATTTATTCCGTCGGTTCATGCACCAACAACTATATTGATGTTGATCACACGTCGTTTGGAAAATAGAGGACGCTGCACATTAAAAAGATGGTTAGTCAATTAACAGGGTTAATCAATTATGAGCCTTTTCCTTTTGCATATTGTTCTTCTTTTCCCATTTATTTGTTTGAACATCTGCGTGTATATGGTTTTAAGTATAGTATTTTCTACCTTTCTTTTTTTGTTACTGCAATGCTTATTATTGTTATTTTTGATGATTAGCTTTCAGATCTCGTCAGTTAAAAGACTTTCAGAACTGAAGATTTCTGTATTTTGAAAGTTTTTCTAAATAAATTATTTTCAATTCGTCAGGTAATCTCAATAATTATATTCACCCAACACATTTTATAACATATTTCAAAAGTAAAAAATTTCAATTGCTTTGTACAGTCTTTTATGGCTTCAGGTCTTTTATTAAACTTCTTTAGTTCTTTTTTTACGTTTGTCTTTAGGTTTTTTGGTTGAGCCTAGATATTTCTGCTTATAATCTTTATAAATGTATTTTGTTATTTTTTTTTTTTTATATCCTCATTTGTTATATATTTCTTTCCCTATTTTATGGAATTGTGAGTGTGTTGGAGAAGTTTTTGTCACAAACTAAGCAAATCATACAATATATACAATCTAACATAAATTGTGAGTGTATTATAAAAATCATCTAAAAAATAAATGTCGTGTGAAATTTTCTCTTTTTGAGTTATTATTTTTCTGTTTAATATTATGTTTGTGGCTTCGTTAGTGTTGTGTATAAGGACGGTATTATGTTCGAACAAAATTATTAAATTATGTCTATGCATTAAATTATTAATTGAATTTTTTTTTTTTTTTTATAAAAACCATATTATTTCTTAAAAATAATCATTTCACTAAACTAGGCAAACGTGCTTAGCACGTTGCTCTTGCACTAGTATATAGAGATACACACACACATTGTGGGGGTGAGATAGAAAGGGAGTGATGAGAGAGAAAGAAGGTGGTGGGAGAAAGAGAGAGAGACAGAGAGGAGATTGTGGTGCACTGAGAGGAACACGACGGCTTGGGGGTTGCCTGAAGGTGCCCGGAGGTGATCTCTGTGCAAGTGTCAACAATGTGGAGGAGGCTAGCAGCGTGGGGTGGCTAGTTTGTGTCTCAAGGTGTGGAATGCACACTCTGTTTTTGGTGAGGGAAACAGAGGAGGAGTGTTGAGGTGCAGGTCGTGTGTGGAGGCATGCGGCTTGGTGTTGGGCGGTGCTAGGGTGGTGTGGGTCTACGGTAGTGCTAGGCAAAGGCTACGGTGCAACTGGGCCAGAGTTTGGACTTGGGCAATGGTTGGACAACGAGATTCGAGTTGTTCGCAGTATAGGGTGGCTCGCGGTGGGGATTGGGCAGTGCTTGGTGGCTCACTACAACTCAAGCGGCGGCAACCCTAGCTTAGGTTGAAGGTGATTTACGTGAGGGTATGTGTGTGATACTGTGTAACGAACATATATATAGAAGTAAAAAAAAGACTTGATAAAAACCCTAGAGAAACAAATGGAAGAGACGTGCATGCATGAACGTGGAGACGTGCATGGCATGGAGTCCGATCCTTGGTTCCCACGACTTGGACTTTTTGGACCCATTTGAAAGTGTTTGGGCCCACATCTTGGATATTGTATAGAATTAACAAATGGGTCGGTCGGGTTACCAGAGTCCATAATCTATTTGGCTTGTCCGAAATTTTCTGAATCAAGTATTTAATAAATATTAATGGGCCTCGATTCAAATTCTAAACTAACCAAATCTCGTCTCGTAAATTTTTCGAGCCAATTCCAAAATAAAAAGATCTCACTTAGTCCCTTAAATAACTTTAATCTAATGATCAAGCCCAATAAAAATTCATATCCCGTCGTAATAAAAGTTTTGGACCTGTGACCTATTCAAAATTTACCCAATAAATATCAAATAGATTTCCCATATATAATAACCTAAAAATAATTTATCGATCGCAGTTTGGTGCTCGGCTTGAGTGTTACAGCTAGAGTTATGTTGCTTAATTGCATAGTTTTCCTGGTATCCCAATAGTCAAGTTTGTGAATTACTTGCTTTGCTAGGCTTGTGGTTGAAATATTTGTCAGGACTTTGCAAAAATTTCAGCTGTAAAAATTTTAATTTCTAGATACAATATACAAACACTGAGATAGATATTTCTGCGTGTTTGTAATTCTTGGTTCTGCTTGTGTTTGAATGGATCTCTAACAGAAATGATGTAATTTTGTTGGGTAACTGCTTAAAGAAGTGGCCGTAAAGTAGGTAATTAAAAAGTGGATTATTCCAGATGATGCATACCAGCGTTGCTGATAGCAACGCCCTGATCATGCGTTTTGTCTTAGACTGCATTAATCAAAGTCCATATCTATCAATGATAGATGACTGCACCAAACATTAATTCCATACTAATTAATATCATGTGGTCAATGGCCATTAGCAATAATTTTTGGTTGGTTGGTTGGATGGTTGGCATTAAGCCCCGGTTTGAATTGGAAACTCATCTCATCTCATCATTACAATTTTTTAAATTCACACATAAAATATAATAAATAATTCAACTTTTTCACATCTCAAAACAATAATAAAATTAAAAAATAATATTCTAATAATATTTTATTCAACTTATCTAAAACCATCTCAACTTATCTCTGAATTCAAACAGAGTCAATTAGGTGAAAGGTTCTCTTCTCTTACGCGTTCTGAATGAGAACTATAGGTAATTCTAAAAATATAGAAAACTAATCAAATATAAGCTAAATAAATTCTAACCTTGTTCGTAGAAATGAGTTATTAATAAATAATAACTAAACAATCAATGAATCAAAAAAAAAATAATTAATCTAAAAAACTAATCAAAATAAAAGAATTAAAAATAAATTCTAAAGATGCAAATTACACTACAAGGAATGTGGCCTTTACCGGCGTTCCATATTCACCGCAACAAGCCATTAAATCATCGCAACAAAGCCTTTCCTGGCGATTTCTTCTTCGCTATAGAGTGGTTGCCCAAAAACGGACTGAACAAAGTGATTGCATTATTCTTCCAGTAATCGCCGTCACTAGTACTATTTGCGGCGAACTCATCTTCGCTGGAATAGACCATTTCACACGCCGCTAAAAAGTTTCCAAACCTGCACACTAAATGTAGTAAATAGTTATTACTGGCGCTTTTGACACGCCGCAATTGTTCGTTGGATCGCCGCTAATAGTATCATCGATTTACTCATCTCGCTGGCAATTCAACTCTATTTCGTCAAATATGTCCGCCGCATATCTTTATTTTCGACAAAATAAACTACTCCATCATTTGCAGCAGTTTAATAATTCGCTGCAAAACATCATCTTTGCAGCGAATTATTCATTGTCGCTTATTACTTTCGGCGATCATTTTGGACTAGATGCCGTTGAAAAAAACTTGTAGGTATTTGCAGCGGCGTCTTAATTTGCTGCAAATGGCTGTTTTGAAAATGCAACGCCCATTTCTAGTGGATTTTCAAATCGCTGCAAATATCTGAACCATTTGGGATGACTGGAGTAACATGCCTTTGGTATAAATCCCAGCAAGTCCCCAAAATCACTGCAAATATTGCAACTGACACAGTGGTATACCCTCATATATGAATTACTAAAATGCATCAGTACCTATTTTGGAGAAGCTTTTCTAATTGTTTACAAACAATAGGTAACACGAAAATTATCCTTCCATTCAGAACTGCAAAACCATATGTATCACGAATTAACTTGCATATATGCATTGCTATAACAGACTTTTAAGTAAGAAGCAGTGTATTGAGATCAAATCAACAACATAATATATTTCTAATCCATCCCCATACATTTGTTAAAAATCATTGGTAAGTTTAAGACAAAACTGATCAAAGATTTGTAACTATTACATGATGTCCAGATCAAACAACATTTACAAACTTAATTCTAGCTGATTAGAAACTGTTAAAATACAAAGAAGTCATGCATAAACCTTACATAATCCAACTTAAGCTAAAACTTATAGGCATCAATATTAATGGCTGGCAAGGCTGAGGTGAGACAGGCAATGAGACTTTCATTCTCTAGGCAGTCATTCACTTCACAATTGATCATCCACCATATATTCCTTGTCCATGATGAGTTGTACCCCAACATAGCTAATGCTTGTCACAATATATTAAATTGGTCTCTCTAACATGCATCCAGGATCAACACCTTAAGGAGCCTCTTCCCACAAAATACCCTAACACATGGCAGCAATCGTTATATAGTATCTTGCTGTAAAAACACACACCCATTACTGTTTAGTTTGCTGAGCTAATGCAATTCCCCCCGTACATATAGCCAATGAGGGTTAAAAAAAAAGAGAGTCTGCAATTAATCAATTATGACATCCGAAATATATAAGAACATGGAAGGAAGGGTTAATAAATCTAAACTATTATTACTGCAATTACCAATTATATAGAAAATCCGTACCCACTTAAGACCCATATAGCCTGTGAATTTAAATAAATTCAGGTGAATTTGACCCCTTTCACTATGAAGAATTAAAGGTTAAAGCAATAAATACTATTCTGCCAATCTCCTCCCGTACCCCATCCCATTTCCATGTCCAGTAACATACAATGAAGTTTTCACTGCTACTTAAAATCTAGAATCTATATACCAAAAATTATGATAATTATGTAAGGGAAGGTTTAAAATGACTTTGTGGAATTCTCCAACTAAACTGACTATTCAGAAACATGCCTAGCTACTAAAAACCCAAAAAGGGGACAAAGCCACTAGAGAATAGGAACCTTGTGCTAATTAACCAGAAGCCCAAGCTGTATCCATTTTTTAGGCAAGGCATCACCATTCTCTCAAGTAGGTTGAAATATCAGTAAGTAACCTTGCATTCAAATTGCCTATCAGATAATACAGAATATATGTGTTAGTTTGCAATATTGTACTAGTATTAATAAAGAGGGAATTAGGCCCAATAGCCTGGAAAGTTATTGGTTCAATACCTAAAGGGATTAGTGCGACCAGTCAATGAGCAAAATTACAACTCATCCCAAGTTCCCACAGAAATGCCCCAGTTACTTACAAGTCCTCCACAATAGAAAATCAAAAAATATTAATATATATTTCCTATCTACTTACCAAGCACTGCCTTAGAACTCCTGTTCACCACCCAAAACTTGTAATTACATAACCCAAAAAATAACCTGCCAGCATTTACTTCAAAAAACACCATAAAAAAACTAGAATGAAGGTCAGCAACTTTTAGTCACCACGAGTCTCTCTATGAGACTTTCCTTGTGACTGAATTGTGTTTACTAAACTACCCAATGTCTTGTCATACTCAGCCTACCTCTCCAGAAGAACTCTAACGCTTGCCCTTAATTCCTCGAACTCACTCTTGTAATACTCGGCCTCTTTTTTGTGTCTTTCCACTTCTTTTGGATGACGTTTCTGCCATTCACAATCTTTTTTTTCCACAGAGTCCGGTATTATCATCTCACCGAGCCCCCTAGCATAACCTGGTCTATATCCCAAGACATCCCTAAATACAGAAGCTGCTGCCTCTTTACTATGTTGCTCAGGTTCCATATCAAGCATTTTGCCAACCATTTGGTTCTGTCATTACATTATGCCATCCGACTAGTCTACTTTTTACAAACATGTTAATAACAAACAAAAACTATTTACTAAACTATAACTGACATGTTTTATATGCAATTCTCACATAAAGCTCGCCCGTCGTCTCTGTCACAAATACATCGTTCTTTTTAGACCAACGCATTTCCTTGTAAAACTCTACCAGGTTAGGGGTGGTTGAACGATGTCAAACATAGCATAAATAATCACTGTAGAACTGATGGAATGTGCAATAATGCATAAAACTGATGTATGTGCGATGCCTAATAAAAAACCAAGCATTTTTCAGTTACTTCAATGTGTGTATGTTAAGTCAATCAAGGAATATATGTATATTGCTTGCACTGGTTTGTGTATGGGTTATCAAACTATTACTGTTTTTTGGTATGTCTTGCATGTCTAACTTGCGGTTTGTTAAAAATCTTGAATAGAGTAAGTAACAAGTGCATACCTTCTCCTCTAATATTCGAACAAATGACTTCCTCTCGGCAGTGTGATTGATTTTCAACTTGTTACAGTTCTCTTTGTTTTGCTTTGACATTTCTTACAAATACACCAACAATATATCATGAACTTGAAATTGAAAACCGGTGCTATTATAATTTAAAAAAATGGCTGTTAGAAATTGGAACATCCACCATATTAAACATACTTTAATTATAAACTATGCTACTGTAAGGTTGGTTTTAACTAGGTTTAAGTAATGATTTCTAGAGTCTACATGCTTTACCTGTGTCTCAGCAGCTTCGACATGAATCAAAATAAATCGAGAAACCATGCCTGTAATACACAACCTATTTCACCTTTTGAGAATCTATGACAGTGCCAAGTATGACAGGTTGTGTAACAACTTGCCAATTTCACATATTAGTGCACTCTTTAATTTGCTTCAGTTATTTGATATTGACTTAATCTATTCTTACGGTCAACTTTGGTTTTGCATTACTAAATGATAAGTGATTGTTTACTGTTAATTCATACATGATTTCCCTTTGCAACTTCACATATCAAATTAAGGATGCACAATGTGAGGTGGCTTAATCGAATCATGCGTGCACTTGATACACAGTAAGTATACCTTTCTAGCCTATTAAATCAATGCTTAATGTTGTAAATGCAGCAAAGGCATACCTGGAATGCCTCGCTCCCCCATCTATCACATAACTTTGCCCAAACATGCTGCCCAACCATATCAGGTGCACTAGCCAAGGCTTCTTCATGGCTATCATATGAAAATTCTTTCTTGTAAGCTCATGATGGAAAGCATTGAAGCGCTTTTGTAGCTGTTTCCACACCGCCTTGGGGTGATTGTCCAAATCCCAGTCCAATATGAAGTCAGCCTAAAACTTACAAGTTATTAGTTTCAATATCATAATCTAATATCCAACAACTATTTCTTTCTAATGTGCAAGTCCAAATCCTTGACTTACTCGGACACGGTCCATTAGCTCTTCATTCTCAACCATGGGTACATCAATCCATCGTGGGTAACTCATGTCCCCATGATGCTTCAAGATCCATGTGACCCGTGTTGTAAACACCGTTGCATTTTTGCAGCATGGTGCGGTTTGCCCATCGTTAATCTTCAAAGGTATTTTCCTGTGCTTCCGAAGCTTATCAAACTCAATACATTTCACTGGCCCCCAACCGCATCTTGGCAGTTTGGCAGTTCCGGTTGCATGTGATGCCATATCTTCTGCAGCAGGTTCTAGATACACATTTATAGACCCATAATTAGGAACATGTAAACACAGATGCTAAGCCTTATTCTTGAACCTACAATGCTTATGCTTTGTACAACATGTCAAAATGTTTAAACAAGTGCGGTAGCATCACAATAGGGGCTAACAATATTTATATTGCATACCATTTAGATTTTCATTGTTGCCTCCACTTCTACGCCCACTCAACATTGGACTTGAGTTTGCAATTTGAGGCGGCCTAACTGGACTCGGTGGCTGCGTTGAGTCGTCAGAACTACCCGCAATGCCATAATCATTTGGGGTTTCAAATGAAAGTATTGGACGCCATGGCCGTCCCATGAATTGATATGGCACAACTCGTCTGAACCCTCCACCTCCCTTGCAATCTCTTCCTTGTCTAGCTGGAGGCATTGATGTTTTCTTACAGGAAAACATATATAGAACTCAAGAATAAGGTGGAAATCCGATTCTGTCAATCATCATAGTTGGAAGAAATACATATGGGCTACTTAGGTGGACACATTGCTCATCACCCAAAGCAGATGCTTCTTTTTTCAGAATTGCTAAATTTGTCATCAGTTACTGTTCTGAATATGGTTTGAAATTGATGGACATTAAATCAACTAGAGCTACATATATGGGTTCCAACTTAGAGATGTTCAGTCAGTGCATATACATCTATATTAACATCCACTATATATATGGATAAATAAGTCATATTTTCAGATAATTGGGGTCCAATTTTCCACCGATATCTAGCTCCAACTAAAAACATAAAATATCCACAATTAATAAAGCATAGCCACTTGCAAAACATCTTATGCAACAACAATCCAAAGCTCAAAACATATACTGTGCTACACTACCCACCTAAACCATGCAACACTACAAGCTAGACCTGTTTATCACAATACACGTGTTTGAAAAAATATTACTACCTTGTCCTACCCAATGGTAGGTAACATTATCTTATCATATATATATAATTTATATCAGATAATGAACCCATGGATAAGGTCCTTGTACAAAATCCCATAAACCAATTACCATACAAGACATACTTGGTTAAGGGAAATGAAGAAAACATGTTTTATTGTCTCTATTTTTATGATTTTATGCAAAAGTCCCATACCTAGAAAAAGCTCCTACAGTGGCAATGGTTAAATAACCAAGAGTTGTACCTTGGTTGCACTAAAAGACTAACACAATGTCAGCATAAATTGGATGCATGCACCAATCTCTTCCTCCCCAGGTCATTTATACAATGAACCTAAACTCTACAAATTGCACAGACCCAAAGAAGGCTTTAGAAATTTGCCATGTGGGTATGCTGGAAGTGAAGAGCAATTCATGAGGAAAAACAACAAGTCATACAAGCAGCTGGCTCTCATAGTTTGATCAACCAAATATATCCTGACGACTTCACCAACCCATCAGATAACATCCTATCCTAGCTGTCAAATCTAAACAAATTGTGAACCATTCTTCCAATTTTAACCTTTCTAAAGCACTGGACCCAAAAATAATTTACCCCCAAGTCCTAACTTTTCCCTCCCAGGCGCCAATTTATTCCGCCCATTACAGATTCATGTACAGGTGCAAAATTCTGCCAATTCACTATACTCTCCAAATCCATCAGTTTTCATACTTTTTGTTGCATTTAACTTATATGTAAGAGTGATGTTCGACTGTCTCAATTGCTTCCTAAGACATTAAACTGATTAAGCTAACGGATTGACATAGTGTTTTTAAGTTATGGTTGGGCTAGCTGCAATTTATTTAAGTATGCATACCAAATAAATTCAAGAAATTCTTACCCATCTCCGTCCCTGATGTGGATAAATATTACTACCTTAGAACTCCTGAACATGCCAACAAGTGATTGTAAACAAAAACGTTAAATCAATTTAACCAAATATGATCACTTAATAATGAACCAACTTGAAAGTTCCCACAAATTAGAACTCTTAGATGCAACCTTTACTTCAAACTTTTATAATTGTTAACGTAAAAGCCAAATTCAACATTATAATTGTTATTGGACCATTTAGCTCATATTACTTCATTAGAACTCCGGAATATACTTAGAGATATCGTGAACAAAAGGCATATGCAATTTGACCATCTATGATCGCTTAATAATGGACCAACTTAAAATTTTGCACAAATTAGGACTCTAAGATGCAACCGCCTATTGAAACCTTTATTAGAACATGTAAAAGTCAAATTCCATAATATAATTGTAAAATCAACTAGATGTTTACTTGATCACATTATGCAGGCATTGTGTATGACCTATATACTGCCCATCTTGGATTTGCATTTTTTTTTTTTTTTTGGTAATTTTTTTGTGATATTACAAATTCGGTTTGATTTGTTGCAAGCCATTAAAATGTTAGGAAATATATCTATTTCTCACATCCTTTGGTTTGACGATGTCCACCTACTTTTGTGAGTGGCGTCATCCCATATATTCAATAACACGCACACCATATATATACATACATATATAAACATGCTTCCATGTATATATATATATATGTTGTGTCTAACATATATATATATATATATATATATATAATGGGTAATACACCAGTTACCATACAAGACACAGCCTATATATATAGTGTGTGTGAGGGAGTTGGATATCATGAGAAATATTAGAAATAGGGTTAAATGCTAGCTTATGTAGGTTAAATAAATAAAGAGGGAGGAAGGATATATTTTTCTTCCCAATCGATGGGGTTGCAATGCAAAGCCGAAATAGGGTCCACATAATGACACCAGCTATATGCCATTACCATCAAACACCTCTGACGAATATCACCTACTACAGAGAGTGGATACCACCAAAATAAAAAACATAGAATCAGCACAAATTGGCTCTAGATCAGTGTTAGATAACATGCAAGAAGCACAAGCTCATCATAGTCTATTGTGTAATATATAGGTAGTAACAGTATATGTTAATACATATCATAACCTGCTTTGGCCTAACAGCTTGGCAAATAATATTACACAACATGCTGTAAATTTAAATGAACTTCAACCAAGCCTATCTCATAAATGGACCAAGTGTGGAGTCTAATGCACCCAATGTGAATCCACGGTCCATGAGGTTAACATGAGGCGTCTTTAGATATACATGGCCATAGGTTGTCAAAAGCAGCTGCCTATATGCCAACAAAAAGGGATGTGTTAGTTCTGGCGATTTTTAAAAATTTATACAAGGTAAATTGTACAGGCACTAGTTCAATGCAAAGGAAAGCAACCTTCCCGCAAAACGACGTTTATATACACTACTCCTCGTCAGACAGAACATCATCATCATAATCCGTCTCTTCTAGATCAGAACAAGACTGCTCGCCGACGCCGCTATCTGAACCCGACTCAACCTCTGCATCGTCAATAAAATCTCTGGCGAGGGGTTGCTGTCCAGATGACCGAACCAATGTTGATGCATCAAACTCAAATGGTTATATATCAGGCCTATGGAGTGGAGTAGCCACACCAACATCAGCACAGTCAACATTTCTTAGAAAACTTTCAGATTCCTCATCTTGATACGCCTCACTGTCACTTGATGATGTCTCATGATCCTTGTTTATATGCACTTGTGGGATGTCATATACATTCCTATTCGTAAACTTTTGTACAACATACCAACTACCTTTCACTCTTCTGTCTTTGACGTAGAAACATTGTTCAACTTGGCACGCTAAAACAAAGGATTCATCTTTGTACCTTGTCCTGGCGAGATTGACGCTAGTCATATGTGAATCCACTCGGACACCTCGTCTTTGATCGCCAACATCATACCAGTCACACCTGAACAAGTAAACTCGACGCCATCCCATATAATGTAACTCTATAACATCATTTAGAACACCATAGAAATCCAAATTGTTTGCTTGCTCGTCATTGATGACTAAAACACCAGAATTTTGAACGTGGCGACGTTGTTCTCTATGCATTGTGTGGAACCTTTTACTATTAACGATGCACGCAGCGTACGATCTCACCTGCGATTCAGGGCCACAAGCTAAGGCATATAGATCATTGGCTACTTCAGTAGGGGTATGTTCACGCATAGTTTGGACCTGAAAAATTACAACCAAGTCCTTTAATAAGCATGTAATTATGCGTGATTGTACTGTGGGTAGATAGTTAAAACTTAGTTCGGACATTTATCATGGCAAGTGTGAGTGGGGTGACATACACGTTTCTTGAATCATGCAGGAAACTCTAGCCGATGTCTAGCGTTATGCTCTTTTCCTTACACAATCAATAGTGCTCATTGCAAGAAATATGGTATTATTGACATTTCCCAAAAATGGTCGACAACAAGAACCAAAGTAGATGTACAGTAAGTAGCTTAAATGCAACAAGTTCAGGAAGCAGGTGTTAAGTGCATAAAATATGTAGACAATATCAAAGATGCGTACTCTATGTAGGCAGTAATCTCGGTGCAGTTGTTGAGCACATACCAACAAGCTGAGGATAATAGTTGAGGATCATATTGTATAGGTGATGCCACACCCAGGGGACAGACCTTTTAGGTGAAGATGCTAAATCCAGCTACCCTCTCATCGTCCAAAGCATCAATGTTGCAGTCTGGTCGGTTGAATCACGTCTCAATATCGTCGAGATACATCGAGCAAAATGTCAGGCATTCAACATGAATGTATGCTTCCGCTATTGATCCCTCTGGGCGAGTCTTATTCTTAACATAACGCTTGAATCTTTCAAGGAACCATTTAAATGGGTACATCCACCTATATTGAACTAGTCCAGCAAGCAACGCCTCAAGGGGCAGATGGAGAGCTAGGTGGACCATCACATTGAAGAATGACGGTGGAAATATAATCTCCAACTTGCATAGAATCAGGACGATATCACTTTCCAGCTTTGCCAAACTGTCCACACTTAGAGTTTGTGCAACATCATTTCGCAAACACCCTGCCACCGCAATAGGGAGTAGTCTCTGCAAGAAAATATGACAGTTATGACTTTTCATCACTGAAATTTTGCAGTCACAAATAGAAACACATCTTGAAATATTTGCCGCGAACCCACCTGGAAACTTCACATTGGCCAATCACTCACAAAACATTTTCCTCTCTTCACCATTTAGTGTAAAACATGCGTGTGGCATCAAACACCGGTCACCATGTTGCGTCAATTGAAGTTCCTTTCTTATCCCTAAATTTGTTAGGTCACGACGATAGTTAATATTATCTTTACTCTTTCCAGGAATGTTCATTAGGGTGTCGAGTATGTTGTCATAGATGTTCTTTTCAATATGCATTACGTCAAGATTATGCCGAAGCTGAAGTTACGGTAAGTTGTAGAAAATACTTCTCTTGGTCCAGTTCAACTCTTTAGCAGTCCGCTTTCTTTTCTTCCGACCTTTTCCAAATTCCACGTCCCTAAGAAGACTGAGTTGACGGACAATATCCGGCCCAGATAAACGGTTAGGTGGCATGCGGTGGTCATCCTTTCCATTGAAACAAGATTTTTTCTTCTGCCATAAGTGGTTTGCGAAAAGGAAGCGATGATGTCCCATGTAACAATGCTTACGACCAAAGGTCAACCATACAGAATTTGTATTTGAATTGCATGAAGGACAGGCCAATTTCCCTTTAGTTAACCAACTCGACAGGTTCCCATATGCGGGGAAGTCGTTTATTGTCCACAATAATGCCGCATGCAATCTGAAAGTTTCATTCTTGTACGCATCATATGTATGGACCCCATTCTCCCAAATCTCATTCAATTCATCTACCAAGGGCTGCAGGTATATATCAATATCATTTCCAGGTGATTTTGGACCAGGAATAATGAGAGACATGATGAAGAATTGCTCTTTCATGCAGAACCACGGAGGCAAGTTATACGACACGAGGATAACGGGCCAGATACTATATCGTTTTGCAAGGTTGTTGAAAGGATTGAAACCATCACTCGCTAAACCAAGCCTGATATTGCGAGCATCTGTAGCAAACCAACTATGATCACTATCGAAAGTAGTCCAAACTTGTGCATCGGCCGGATGCCTCATAGTACCACCTTCATTGAGGCTATGCTCTTTATGCCATCTCATATTAGCTGAAATCTTAGGTGACATATATAGTCGTTGCAACCTCGGCTTCAAAGGAAAATGACGCAACACCTTATGCGGGATTAAATGGTTGCTATGTGTATTTGGTAACCACTAAGGGGCATTGCATTTTGAACACTCATTCATATCTGCATTGTCTTTCCAAAATAACACGCAATCATTAGGGCTATCATATATTTTGTGATATTTGAATCCAAAATTCCGCTCCAGTGACTGTGCCGCTTTGTAAGAAGGCGGGCAATGAGCGTTCGGAAATGTAATCCTCAACAACTTAAGGAGAGCTTTGAAAACTATTTACACCCCTGGTAGAGTGGACGTCATGCATCGGCTTATAGTTTGTCAAATGAGAAGGAAGGGGTTGCCTCAACTATAGGTGGGTGAACTCTAGGTTCGACATCATCATCCACCTCACCCATGAACGTGCATTCCCTAATGTCATCTAACATCTGCTCCATGTCATCAATATATTCACCTTCATCACTAGGTAACGCTGGCAAATTGTCATCACTAACATCCAGAGTATTGTCTTCCCCATGAAATATCCAGGGGTTGTAATTTGGATTAATCCCATTTAGGAACAAGTGTGTTTCCACCTCGGGTATAGGGAGGAAGATATTATTATAGCATGAACGGCAAGGACAACGGATGCGGTTAGTTCCCGTTGCGTGCGCTCGTGCTATTGTGAGGAACTGTTCGACCCCTTCAGCATACTGGGGTTGACATAATTCTATTTCTCATGTGCATCCAACTTCTGTCCATCTAGTAACAAAACATATCGATAATTAGAGTATCTTCAGATGACAAGGGCGACGGTGTGAAAGTCGTCCTCGAGATGGGGTTATAAGCACGAGTCATTGAAAGAGGCAAAGCCGTGATTTTCACATGGCCAAAACAAAGCAAGGTAGGGATGCCAGTGTCTTTAGTTGTCGTGATAAAAACAATCAAATCAGCAAAAATACCAACAAATTGGCAATTAAAAACACCGATATGGGTAAGCTATAGACTTGTCCATATCGAACTGTACAAAATATCTGATATTGAATATAGCTGGTTGTTGGGTGAGGATGAAATGTTGTGACAAGTAGGATTTCCTCATGTCCCCATGAAAAATGCAAATTTAATCAAATAGTTGAAGGTTGAAAATCACCATCTAGCCAATTTTGATGTTTTGGGATACAATAACCATGTAGACATGTTTTATATATGATGTCTGGTTCGATGAGCAAGTCCTATATTCGAAGCGTAGCTGTTTGGTTTTCCTTTTTTATAGGTAATCATAGTCATTTTATTAATAGAAAATCCCTTGTACACAGGTAGTATAGAGAAGGAATGTAAGTGATTCTAGTTAGGTATATCTCTGGTTTAAGGGGAATAGTTTTGGGCGCCGGGGGGGGGGGGGGTTCCATTTTCTGGCTCAGTGAATCCGTTGAGTCATTCTGACATCCCAAGGGTCAAATAACTTGATGGAATCTGGTGGGAATTAATATTTAAGGTGCAGGACTTACTGTCTAACTAGGTTTTCCACTTTCAGTATTGCAAGGGGTATGTGTTTTGTAATCCTATCCTTCTGGGCTGTTTTGTAAATGCATAATTAGAACTAAAAATAGCCACCAGTCTGAACAGAGTAGAACAGTAAAATTCAAAAATGGACGAATAACGGTCAAAAAGTTTAAAAACTCAAGCTATCTGGCCAGTTGACGACTCCCTAAATATGTAGGATATATTACATAAAGAATTGGCAATTCCAACTTTTTGTAAAGTTGCTGTTTCAGATCAGCTCCATTTTTCAGGCGGAGTAAGCGAGAGTTGTACATGATGGCCTTTAATTAGACTGAAAATGTCAATAATTCTCTATTGTAAACTGTGTTGGAGATCATGAATAATATATAGTACCAGGGAAATGGAATATACACACATATCTAACCGATTAACGAACAAAAACATGTTATAGAAATAAACTCATAAAATATAGTTTTATAAAATCTCTATGTGACTTTTAACACTTCTCATATATACGCACACGTAAATATATATATATATATATATATATATATTTATATATAAGAGCTGTACCCGGTACCAAAATACTGTTAGGATGTGCATTGTGCAAACTATTAACTAAGAAGACAACAAACATGCATGCAAAGTTTGCTTAAAGGTGAGCGTATAAATGATTGGATGCTGATTTCTCAACTGTATTGCCATCATACTACTGCTCAATGAATGACGTTTAGCCTTCTACAGGACTACAAGTCATGACAAAAGCTAGCTAGCTAATAATATTATTTTTGCCCTTCCTCCTCGATCCTTTTCCCTTTCACCAGTCCAGCATCATTATATTTTGGCTTATCTATGATCTACCCTTTTCTGAACAAATTGGTTTGAAAATGTAAGCAGAAGTTCCTACTTATTGAGCTCCAAATCACATATATATCATCGCCTACCATAATAAGAAGGCCATATGCTATTGCATGAGATTCTCGTGGAGAGCTTGCTGCTCTAAAGAACTCTACTTCATTTTCTTTGGATAGAGGTCTCTCAGTTATAGCCGGATGGGAGGACGTTATTTTTTAGAAAAGTCATATTTAACATAGTACAATATTGAGATCTAAGTGAAGAAAATTTCTACTCAACAACCTTACACCACACAAATAATTTAATTTTAAAGCTCAACGGATGTATACATCAGCTGTCATACACCACAGTACGTACTGTGGTGTATGACAGCTAAGTAGAAGAACTCCGGAGTGCCTAACAAGCAGACAAGAACAAAATCAGTAGAAAATTATAAAGAAAGTGCAAGTTAAGTAGAGGATTATAATTAGGTTCTCCTCTTTCTATACATGGTATGCAAGTTTGCCCAATATTACTACAACTTGTACCTAGCCAATGCTTACCCTGCCTCACTTTAATTTTTCTTTTTTTTATTTTGGGAATCTAGATGACTGCTTCTCTTGTAACCCTTTTTTCTTCAAACTTTTTTCTTTTATTGGCAGCCTGTAAGGTATCTTTTCTCTGTGGTATCAGTATCTAGTTTTGTGTTTTAGCATGAAGCATCCACGCACGAGGGTGATGGATAATTCATTGTCCTTTTGCAGCATGCGGATTAGCTAATTTTAGGAATAGCAAATATAATGATATATTTGATCATCCATGAATTTCCATGCTAGAAAATGAGCCTACAGTAAACTATTACTGGGCTACGGTTTCATTTTATTCGACCGACGCATTGCTGGAAACCTTTCGCAACGCCAAAATTTGCCCCAAAAAATTAAAACCTGCTGCAATAGAACGAAACACTGTTCACTGGCGCCCATCTACGCAAGTCACGCCTTAATTCTGTGGCACACATTAATGTCGTCATAATTAGTTCGAAATTCCATCGATTTCAATTGCGGCGCTAAGATAAATGCCGGTAAAGGCCATATTCTGTCGATTTTAAAAATGTACTTCCAAAAAGAATATATTTATATTATAATTTATTATGCAAAAAATATATTTATTATATATATATATATATAAAAGTAAGTTTACATTAATAACTTAATATTAATGTTTATATTTAAGATTAAGCGTCATTTGTTTTTGTATATGAGATGAGATGAGTTGAAATAAAAGTTAAAAATTGAATAAAATATTATTAGAATATATTTTTAAAATTTTATGTTATATTAATTTTATATTATAAAATTAAAATTGCTATGTCATTATTAAAAATTATAAGATAATTTTTGTATTATAAGATGAATAGATTGGAATAATATGATTAGAATTTCATGTTATCTTAATTAATGATTTAGCATATAATATATATGTATAATATAATATAAAAAATTATAAATATATTTACTGGTCCGGTTTAGTTTAAACTAATTTTCAAAATATGAAAACATGTACTGCACCGGTTTAAAACCGGTTTCTATTCTTAAGAATTGATACCACACTGAACCGCATACAAACCGGACCGAACCGGTAGATTCGTTCCTCACCGATTCGGTTCAACCGGTTTTCTAATTTTTTTTGACACCCCTATTCATTTGCATTTGTATTTTTCTATTTCTTGTGATAGATATTTTATAAGTAATGCTATATACAGTCGTGAAATATGTAAGTACCATGTAATTATTTTAAAAAAGAGTGGGATCCATTTTTAAATTTTTTTTTTTATATAAATCTTCTATTTATTCACTTTTTTTTTTAAAGATATTGAACAAGGCTTATGAAATCAATATCATTTTTCGATATGCTATATCATATATTAGTTTCTTACTCCCCAAGTCTTCGGAATGAGGGTCCTTTTTTTTTTTTTTCTTTTTTTCTTGCGAATTGCGATCCTCTCCAGTACGCTACCTTAATTGCATATTAGGAAAGCAAGTACTTTCCTAGTTAACAAAGGAAAACAACTCCTACTGTTACTTGGAAACCACATTGATTCTTATATAAGATTCTTATATAAGGATAGCAATAGTCTTTCTTTTTCAGGTATTTTCTGGTGTAACACCTGGCCAAGCACCAAGCCTAGGCCAAGGTGGGTTCTATTTTTTTATTTTATTCTTTTTTATCATGGTTAAGATGCATAGAGAGTCCACTGTAAATTTTTTTAATAAGTATTTTTTAATAGGTCACGGGTCTAAAATTTATTTTTGGCAGTATATGAATTTTTATTGAACTTGAAATTTTGGTCAAAATATTTTAATGGACCAAGTGAAAATCATTTTTATTCGAGAGTTTGCCCTAAAGATTTACCGGACAAATTGGATTATTTTTAAACAGTCGAGTTGAAGCTTTTTATTTATTTATTTATTAAATACTTAGTGCTCACTCATGAAAATACGGGTAAGAGACCCATTTTCTCTAAGAGTAGTGCTAGGCTGTTGTCCAACATTGACTACTGGGCGTGCTACTTAGTACAAATTCATCTTCTTATTTTTTTCTAATTTTCTTATTCACATTCTTTTATCATTTTTAAATATTTTTAAAAAATATAAAAAAAATATCAATACACTAATAATTATTTTCTTAACTATTAAGTAAAAAAAAATTAAAACATAAGAGGTGTCAAAATGAGATGTCAAATTAGGCGTCAGATTAGCATTTTTCTTTCTCTAAAACTGAGAGACCCAACGTAAAAATCTCTTTAGAAACTCCCCCACCAGGCACGTTCTCCACGCCATGCACTCTTCCATCCCACTAGGGTTCACGGTAAGGCATCTATATTTACCCACATATTCATGTAAACTTTCAGTTTTACCCTTCCCTTCACACACGGTATTGATCACGTTTCACGCCCGTTTTATTCACTGCATGCACGGCTCCAACACTTCCGTTCCCACTGCATGCACGCCTCTTTCTCTCTTTTTCTATAGGGATTCTAGTCATCTATATATATATATATATACGTATAGAGAACCTCGTCACAGTACGTAGGAAACGACCCATTCAGCCTTCCGCCGCTGCACCTTGACGTGCGGACTGAGAGAAAGCCACGGCTCAGCCACGTTCAACGTTTGCACCGTAACACTCCTGCTTAGCCGCTGCCCAGCCACGCGAAACCGTAGCTCACTGCGAAGCTTCTCCTCTTTGCTGCCGTGCACCACCATTATACCCCATACTCAGCCCGTTGTCCCCTGTTTTCCCACCCACCGAGAGCCACTTCACGAGAACCAGCCATACAACTTCTCTTTTTCTCACCTCAACCACCAGCCGCTTAAGCCTCCGCCCTTCACCTCAGTGGCCAGCCACCGAAAACCATTGACGGGTGTGCCCTGTTCTCACCATACCGAAACAGAGGAGCCCCATTCCCCTAGCTCTCGGTCCCGTTAGGTGCCACCAGCCGCGGCACGGTGAAGCCCAGCGACGCCGACCAGCCACCCTTCCGTCACTCACGTGCCACTCCGCGATCCGCCGCGCGGCACCCCAAGCCACCGCTCTCCCTCGATAACAGCTCACTTCTCCTCACACGGTGCTCTCTCTCTCTCTCTCATCACTTTCTCTCTCACTCCCACAGTGCGCTGCCGCTGCTCCCAGACACGCCGCCGTAGAAACTCACCCAGGCCGCCGCCACACGAAGCCCTCTCGGTAAGGATCTGTCATACTTTTATGCCCTTAGTTATAAGCCGAATGTATTTTTATTTTTGGACGTGAATTGTAGCATGGGCCTCAACTGGTTTGCAGAAAATTTTTAAAATGTTTTAACTGGGCATAGTCTCGCTTTATATTGCTACAAGAATTATATTTTACAGAACTATTTTAGAATTAATGTATTGTTCGGAGGAGTTAAATGATATCGATGAAATTTAGGAAGAAATGATATTTTAAAGTTAAGATAATTATAGACAATTAGGTAAAATAGGATATTTTAGTATTTCGAGCTTAAATATCAAAATATGGATTTGATTAGAGATTTAAATAAGTTACGTGTTTATTTTATAAGTGATTATTATTATTTGTTCGGTACTATTTTTGAAATATTCTAAAAAGTTAAAATATCTAGATAAGCGGAGTTCTTATACTAGATTTTACATAAAAATAAAATGGGTTGGTGTTGATTTTTGGAAAATATGTATATTTTGTTATGAAACTAAAATTGAAACGACCTCAGATATTTGTTCTGCATTACTCATGAAATTCTTTATTAGAATAAAGTATTTGCTGACATGACTGGCATTGACATGAACTTATTTTTGACATTTTTTTATTAAAATGAGAAAAATGAGCGAATATGAAAATTTGATAATTTTTTCATGTGACATGAAGATGTTCTGAATCTGTTTTGAAAATTTTGAAATGATCTGAATTTCAGCACTCTGTTTTGATATGATGTGGCATCTGAAAAACCTTTGGCATGACTTTCTGATTCTGTTATGACTCTGATTCTGGTTCTGATATGGTGATTCTGATTTTGTTTTGCTATGATATCTGGTCCTATCACTGGATATAATAGTGACTTTTGGCCTTGTCAAGGGATGCAATTGTGACCTCTGGCCCTGTCACGTCACGGGATATAATAGTGATCTTTGACCCTGTCACGGGACACAATAGTGACCTCTGGCCTTGTCACGGGATATAATAGTGACCTCTAGCCCTATTTTAGGATATAATAGTGATGTCTACTCTGAGTGCAATCGCTTTAGTAGCATGGTGATTTATGTTATACTCGGCTCTCCGCAGAATGCACAACCCTATCACAGGAGTTAAACATGGTCTCTGTTCTGATATAATGCTTTGATATGATATGATAAGATGAATATATTTAGTCATGTTGTGCTAGAGGGGTCTTTGGATAAGAAAAATTGGTTTTTTGAATATGAATAGTTTGAAGTGTAGCTCTGATTTTTTGATAATATGTAGGTTTGAGATTTGCATATTGAAACTGAAGTGTTTTGTTTCTACATTCTGAATTCTGTGAAAATGCTAATGTTTACATATTAGCATATATTCTCTACTTATTAAGTTATTGATGACTCACTCATTATTTTTACAATATTTTTCAAATGAAGTGAATGCTTAGATTGAGGATCGAGAATAGAAAGTGGATACAAGATTGCTAAGTGTAGGGAATAAGTACTGAGATTATTGAAAGGTTATTATTTTGTAGATTGATCAATTGTATTGACTAGATTTATTGGGATGTTGACATTAAGCCTTGAGTTGTCATATTTATGGTTATGGAGTTTTTGAAAATGTATGAGGATATGTTTATGGAGTTTTTGGAATATTTATTTGTATTGTGAAAAAGGATTTAGGCGACAGGTAGTAACTCCTCGACTCCATTCGGGACCGAAGCGTTACACAAAGTCACATTCGAGAGAGGTTAGCGGACAGTCGCAATGGAATGGTGCAATCATTGCCAAAGAAGCTGCGACGAAGTATGCATGTTTGGCTTCATGTAAGTAGTATTCTCGTCGCTGCTTCTCAATTAGCGGCCTATTTTATAGAAGGTTTTATGATGTCTTTTCTCGTGATCCAGACTAATCTTAAGATGAGTACTTTTCGACGTCGGCCATTAATCTTAAACCTATTCTAGAATCCTTGGTTGTACTTGAAATCCTAGGTCTACCTAGCAATTCCCAAATTCAAGTTTATTAATCTCAACACTTGACCTAGATTTGAGATACTTCTCTTTTATTTTTATAAGGTTATTGCTAAATACAGTTTTATCATATGTAAATTAAAAAAAATAGAATCTATTATTAAAAAAATAATCTTTTCATATGATTTCTAAATTTATTCACCTTTTTTAAAAGCTAGGAGTGCACATGACTTTTGCACATTGTAAGACTATAAACGTCATATTTACTTGTTAAAAAAAAAAAAGAAAGAAAAAGAAAAACCTGTTCTGGAATCCTTTCATGTTATATTTTCATTCCATAAAGGTTAAAAAAAAGTTTGTTGTGAAACTTTTATTATAATCCACCAAAAACATTCCCAATTGTTTTCTGAAGTTCGAGTATTTTGGTGTGTTTTCAGCTCCTTTCGATATTCTCAAGAATCAAGGCTGTTTGTATGTTTTGCAGTTCCTGTCCTACATGTGGAAAGGTTCTTGCAGAAGTTGGTGCTAGGAAAAGTTCTTACTTGATTAAAGCCAGACAGAAGAGAATGAAAAGAGTAAAGAAGGAGAAGGAGAAGAAGAAGAAGCTAGTAGATGCAACAGAACCAGACTATTCCAGTTGTTCTTCGAGTCCCTCAATCCCTGAAAGCAAAGTTCCAACTGAATGTTCCCAGAAAGCAACTGACAAGAATAAGATCATTGAAAGGTATAATTTCAGGTTCCTTTCCTTTGCTTTCACAAAAAAGTCTTTGACTTAGTTCTAAGATAGTACAAAAGAGTAAAGTTGTCGTGTGTTTCAGATGTTCACAAAGGAAAATTAGCAATACTAGGATGATGTGGTGCAGCCACTGTCTCGAATTCTGCAGGACAGAATGCTGTGGTGTTGCCATGTAAGTACTCCATCCATGACCTCTTTATTGTATTCTTGAGAACTAAATTTATTTATTTTTAATTTTTTGATACATTGTTTTCTTAGTACATTCTTATGGATGAATTATTGTATGTATATATGTTGCAGATGCTGTTCTTTCTGTGGAAAGGTTTTAGAGTCAGTGATCAGGAGAAATTCTTTCTAGCTAATTAATGGCTCCATCGACACTAGAAGTAGTCCTGCATGGCTAAGAGTTGTAGTTAATTAGTGACTCTTTTGCAAAATAGGATTAGTACTTTGGAATGCTGGAAGGTTGATATTTTTACTTTCTTTGTTTCATTTTAAATGCAATATCATGGATACATGTGTAGGGACTAGGAAATCCCCCACTCCCAATAACTTTCAATACTGCAATTAATGGAATTTTTGTCACCAAATTAGGAGTGCATCAATTGCAGTTTTGCTTCAAAGATTTTGCTACTTATAAATTGTTGTTTAGAGGCATGACTTGCAGTAAGATTCATTAGAGTAATGGATACAGTTTGATACAATTTTAATGTGTGTAAGCAAAAGAAAATAAAAAAAACACTATAAAAAAAATTGATTTTTTCATGTTAAGATTTCTCGTACTTTTTTCACTATAGGCTTGTTTGGATAGAAAAACCATCGCATCTCATCATTATAACTTTTTCATATTTTTACATAAAATATAATAAACAATTCAACTTTTTTAAATCTCAAAATAATAATAATATTAAAAAATAATATTTTAACAATATTTTATTCAACTCATCTAAAACTATATCATCTCATCTCACTATCCCAACGAGCCCTAAGAGTTTGCTGGACTTGCATGTTTTTAGACTGTATAAATCATTTTTCCGTTCAATATAGTTATAAAAAAATAGTTAAATAGTAAATATTTTTTATGCATTGTTCAAAGTGTTTTCATGAAATTTAATTTTTTCAATATTGATAACTAAACTTGCAAATAGATTTTTCTATTTTAAAATATGTCAAAAGTATTTGCAGTCAAATTAACTTCAATTATCAAAAAATTTGTAAGACAAGCTACCACTTTTCAACAATTTGTACCATTGATTAAAATCAATGAAAAATGCACTTTCACTTTAAAATATAAAAAATAGATTTTAATTTTCCGAGGAGCTATGAATGGTAGATACCTGTCTTGATGGACTTGGACTAAGTTGGGGTTAAGGCCGGGCCCATTATTGGACTAAGTTGGTGGACTTGGACTTTGGGTTGCCTCATATATAGGACAAGAGAGGAAAACATAGGAAAATTATATCTATTAATATTTTAAGGAATTGCATGCATGTAAATGTTCTATACTGAAATATGGACCACCTAACATAGGTCGGGTCATTAGGGACTAATTTTATAATTAAAACCAATACTTAGTTTGAAATGGGCCCTATATAGAGAGAGATCGGTGGAGCGTAAAATAGTGAAAGAGAAAATCACTGGGATCGGCAAGGAGGCAAGAAGACAGCGAGAAGGCAATCAAAAATCAAAGTGCGAAGCCTTGAGAGAGAGAGAGAGAGAGAGAGAGAGAGAGAATCGCGCCGGGGGTGGGGGAGAATATTAAAATTAGGTGTGGGGGAGTGAATTTAGATTTTTTTAGCTGTGTAGGACTTATTCCAATCTATCATCATTAACCGTATACTATATATAAAGTAGGTATTATCTCTATACAATTAATTTATATAGTAATCATATATATAATATATATATATGGCAAATATTTTTATTGAAGTATATAACTTATGTTCAACTATACAGCTTGTAGAAGCATTAGTAATTATGTCATAATATATTTATAGTATGATAAATTATTAATCAATTTTACATATACTTAATACTAGAATATGTACTAGTGTATATCATAGAGTAATTAATAAATGTTCTTTCATGACATACTTAAAAATAACTTATACCAATATATATACTAGTTTATGTCTTATAGTAATGATAATTAATAGTTAGATCATGATATTTAATTGCTTATACTATAATTAGTTAGTAGTTCCACAACCATGTTCCAATTATGGATAGTGTTACTATGCCGCCCAGCCTGTATCGCTTGGCGTATTCCTAGTGATTTTGCACTTTTTTAATTTTTTTTTTCTTTTCTAAGCATTTTTAAATATATTTAAATATTTTTTTAAATGCATCAATTCACTAATAGTCAATTTCTTAACTATTAAGAACATTTTTTTAAAAAAAAATTAAATATATTAGCATTCAAATTGGGATGACAAACTCAGGTGGCATCATCATTTTCCTCTAATTATAGCATATACACAAGAATTTTCAATTTCAAGCAACATGATTTATATCGATCAGAGCTTATAAGTTTAATACTATTCATTTTATAACCATAATTTACCTATTAACTTAATACTTCACTCTTATTGATAATACAATAAGAAAATTCTATTTAAATGCCTTTATACCACATAACCATTTATATGGCATAATTTGATTTATAAAATAAATTTTAAAATTTGAGTATTACAGATCAAATTATGCTATGTAGATTATGTGTGATGTAAAAGCCTTCAAATACTAATACTCTAATACAATATATATATATATAGATACACACACACACACACACTGTGGGGGTGAGAGAGAAAGGGAGTGATGAGAGAGAGCGAACGTGGTGGGAGAAAAAGAGAGAGATGGAGAGAAGATTGTGGCCTACCGAGAGGAACACGACGGCTTGGGGGTGGCATGAAGGCGCCCAGAGGTGATCTCTGTGCAGGTGGCAACGGTGTGGAGGAGGCTAGCAGTGTGGGGTGGCTGGTTTGTGTCTTATGGTTTGGAATGCACACTCTGTTTTTGGTGAGGGAAACAGAGGAGTGTTGAGGTGCAGGTCGTGCGTGGAGGCTTGCGGGTTGGTGTTGGGCTGTGCTGGGGTGGCGTGGGTCTACGGTGGTGCTAGGCAAAGGCCGCAATGCAACTGGGCCAGAGTTTGGACTTGGGCAATGGCTGGACAGCGGGATTCGAGTTGTTCGTAGTATAGGGTGGCTCACAATGGGGCTTGGGTAGTGCTTGGCGGCTCACTGCAACTCAGGCGGCGGCAACCCTAGCTTTGGTTGAAGGTGATTTACGTGAGGGTGTGTGTGTGATACTATGTACCAGACATATATATAAAAGTAAAAAAAAGACATGATAAAAATCCTAGAGAAACAAATGGAAGAGACGTGCATGCATGAACGTGGAGACGTGCATGGCATGGAGTCAGATCCTTGGTTCCCACGACTTGGGCTTTTTGGACCCCATTTCAAAGTGTTTGGGCCCACATCTTGGATATTGTATAGAATTAACAAATGGGTTAGTCCGGTTACCACAGTCCATAATCTATTTGGCTTGTCTGTAATTTTCTGAATCAAGTATGTAATAAATATTAATGGGCCTCGACTCAAATTCTAAACTAACCAAATCTCGTCTTGTAAATTTTTCGGGCCAATTCCAAAATAAAAATATCTCACTTGGTCCCTTAAATAACTTTAATCTAATGATCAAGTCCAATAAAAATTCATATCCCGCCGTAATAAAAGTTTTGGACCCGTGACCTATTCAAAATTTACCCAATAAATATCAAATAGATTTCCCATATATAATAACCTAAAAATAATTTATCGATCGCGGTTTGGTGCTCGGCTTGGGTGTTACAGCTAGAGTTATGTTGCTTAATTGCATAGTTTTCCTGGTATCCCAATAGTCAAGTTTGTGAATTACTTGCTTTGCTAGGCTTGTGGTTGAAATATTTATCAGGACTTTTGCAAAAATTTCAGCTGTAAAAATTTTAATTTCTAGATACAATATACAAACACTGAGATGGATATCTCTGCGTATTTGTAATTCTTGGTTCTGCTTGTGTTTGAATGGATCTCTAACAGAAATGATGTAATTTTGTTGGGTAACTGCTTAAAGAAGTGGCCGTAAAGTAGGTAATTAAAAAATAGATTATTCCAGAAGATGCATACCAGCGTTGCTGATAGCAACGCCTTGATGGTGCGTTTTGTCTTAGACTGCATTAATCAAAGTTCATACCTATCAATGATAGATGACTGCACCAAAGATTAATTTCGTACTAATTAATATCATGTGGTCATTGGCCATTAGCGATAATTTTTGGTTGGTTGGATGGATGGTTGGCATTAAGCCATGGTTTAGATTGGAAACTGATTTCATCTCATAATTATAATTTTTTTAAATTCATACACAAAATATAATAAACAATTCAATTTTTTCAAATCCTAAAATAATAATAAAATTAAAAAATATTATTCTAACAATATTTTATTCAACTCATCTAAAACCATCTCAACTTATCTCTGAATCCAAATAGGGTCAATTAGGTGAAAAGTTCTCTTCTCTTATGCGGTCTGATTGAGAACTATAGGTAATTGTAAAAATATAGAAAACAAATCAAATATAAGAGCTAAATAAATTTTAATCTCAAAACAAAAATAATTAATCTAATAAACTAATCAAAATAAAATAATTAAAAATAAATTCTAAAGATGCAAATTAGTCTAAGTTTCTAACAATGAATAAATTATTAATGGAGAATGAACTAAAGTTTTGAAATTCACCTCATTATCAATTCATAGTAATATATTTATGATAATTGATTATTCCAAAACATCTACATGATAATCTAGAAACCAATTTTTTCATCCTCAATCTTAATCAAAAACTTAGTTTGACATGTTCATGAAAATAAACTCTAAATTTTGAACGTAAATAAACATAAAACTAAAATATGTTCATGAAAATAAACATTAAAATCTGAACATAAATAATTTAAAAGAAACTAAAGAAAATAAAAATTATACTACTCACAGGATGTAAATATATGTAAAAACTGGAGATATATGCAAAAACAGGAGGTAGATTTCTTCTCTTCGTTAATCTGTCCGCTTCTAAGGCCGCAAAGAACTTTTTCTATTGTCGAACATGTATAGAGCGTCTGGTATTTCAGTGTTATCAACAAGCATGGGGTTTATCGGGTAATAAATTCTGCTTTTTAATTTGTAAAAATACCAAATTTAATTGAAAAATCTATTCCCATCCCATAGCGTCCTATTCCATAAATGACACCCACCCCACGTTTCCTGAACCCAATCTCTCCCAACTTTCAAATCCAATCCCAAAATCTCAGCTCACGTTTCTTTATTGATTGGCCATGTATACTCTTTTATTTTAAATTTCTTACTCCAGCTAACCTTTTTTATTTTTTATATATATTCAAGCTAGCTCACCTTTAACAGGCCTTTAGGTACAACTATTTTATTATTTTGGATTAAGTGGGAATAGGCTATAGCTTTTAAATCTGAGAAAAACGTGAGGAAAATGAGATTTTTTTACTACGCAAATGCTGATAAATATATATTTAATTATAGGCATGAAAACGAAATGTCAATAAATGTCCATTTTCCCGCATTTTTGTAAACGCCAGTAATATAAACGTCGCTAAGTCCTCTCTACTTTACTGACGTTTATGTAAATGCTGACAAATGTATATTTAATTATCGGCGTGAAAACGAAATGTCAATAAATTACTATTTTTTGGCATATCTATAAGTGCCTCTAATATAAACACCACTAAATCCTCTCTACTTTACTGACGTTTATGTAAATGCCGACAAATGCATATTTAATTACTGACCTAAAAAAAAAAAGTCAATAAATTTCTATTTTTTGGGCATATTTATAAGCGACGCTAATATAAACGCTGCTAAATCGTCTCTACGTTACCAATGTTTAAGCAAATGCAGGCAAATATATATTTAATTACTGGCGTGAAAACAAAACGTCGATAAAAGACTATTGTTTCGGCATATCTATAACCGTCGGTAATATAACCACAGCTAAATCATCTCTAATTTTTCGCCATTTATGCAAACGTTGACAAATGTATATGTAATTACCGGCGTATAGACATATGCGCCAATAATTATCGGCACAAAAACTATATGTCAGCAAATCACTATTTTTACCAACATTTACATAAATGCCAGTAATATAAATGTCGGCAAATGGCCCTTTTTCTATGTTTGTTTTTCAAATTTTTCTCTCTATTCTTTAGTTTTGTTACTTTAGCATGAGTATTGAATGTGAAGTTCATGCTCATTCATGTTCTATTTTCAATCTAGCCACACGAGTATAATTCTGATTGAAGGATAGATATGATTTTGAAAATCTTGAAGATAGCATGTGAGATTTTGAGATTTTGAAGATAGCATGGTTGAAGGATAGACATGTAACCCTTGTGAGATTTTGAGCCAATCCATTCATTTGAAAGGGTTATTTTAAATTACTCCGTACTTTCATTTAGAAGCGCATAATATTTCATTGTTTAGTCTCATTATTCTTTGAATTGGTTGAACACTAAGAGTACATCAAATTTTATGTAGCACTTGAAAATCTTGGAGCCATGGATATTGAAGAACTATTCTAGTCCTCAAGAGATGAGTTTAGACCATCTTTCTTTACTTTGTGCGTTTAATTCTTTTTCTAGTACAATATCACTAGTAACCCCTTTGAGCATTTTATTTTAGTCTTTCTTTCTTAAACCCATTTTCCATGTGTTTCAAGAATGAATACTACATATTTGTTTTATTGGAAAAGGCATACAAAAGATTTTGGGACAGACACATTGAAATGGAAGTTCGAGGAGTAGGCGCAATGTCTCCAGAGAAAAAAATATACATACCCAAGTCTGAAAAAATTTATGATGAACATGTGAAAGAAAAAAAGAACAAAAAAAAGGAAAGAAGAAGGCTCTAAAAAAAAAACGAACGAAAGACAGGGGTTGAAAATGATTGAAAAGTCGAAAAATGAATTCGAATCTTAGATAATACATTCAAAGTTATTCTTTGCTTGTTCTTGGAAACAATTTTCATTATTACCCGTTACCTTTTGTTTCTAATCTTCCCACTTCACCCTATGTTACATCCTAATAAAAGTCCTAATTGATCTTGAGGAGGGTATATGTTGGAAATTGACATGACAAAATAAGATGGGTTGGCGTAAAATTCTTAATGTGTTTGGCATCCCTTCATGAGACAATCTATTTTCTTCTATTTGTGTTCTTTCCTTTGATTTATATGTGAGATAATTGTTTTTGTTATACATTAATCTGCTCACATAGATTAATGTTCAGAGTGACTTTATTCTTTTGAGTGTTAACACCAGTGAGGATTAAGTCAAAACAAAATTTTGGACAGAGATTCTGGTTATATTTTATTTTGAAACTCAAAAGCATATTTGTGTTGGCTAAACCCCATTTCCACAATGGGTATTGATGGTGTGGATATCTTTTGTGATTGTTAGTGTTTTGACCTCTGATTAAATTCTTTGTATTAAAGTAATGAAAATTTCAAGTTTTAATTTCTCATTTTATGCTTTTATCTTGAGTCGCTTGGATTGCTATAGACTAGTAATAAGCTGGTTGGGAGGGGGGGGGGGGATGTGATAATAGCCTAGTTTTGCACATTTATCTCATTAGTAGATCATTTAGTTTAGGTTAATTCATGCATATTATAGGTTGTTTTAGAATAATGTTCTTTTATTAAGTTTGTGCTTAAAATGAGTCTTAATGCATAAATATATTTTTTGTAGGGCTTGAGAGCAATTTGGATTAAGAAAAAGAGAAAGAAATCACAAAAGGAATCCACAAAAAGTCCAGGTTCGAAATGTGCTAGGAGACAACCTGTATATACTTTAGTGTTTTGACCATAACGTTCTATTCACATATCCGATTGATACGATTCTTGATGGGTTAGAAATCTATCTTCAAGGGTTACAACTTTATCTCTAATAATGATTTCTAAATTCTGACTTCTAAAATGCATACAAGATTGCCAATATAAGTCCTAAAAGTTAGGCTATTTTTTAGGCAAGAATCATGAAAACGTTAGGGTTTATTTTCTATCCTATATAAGCATATTATTAGCACGAAATTGAGGGGAGAGAGGCCAGGAAAAACCCTAGTTGTTGTTGTTGTCGTTGTTGTTTTTTTTTTTTTAACAATCTATTTTTAGTTTTGATGTTTAAGTTTTGGCGTTTTCAGATTGATTTACCATTCTAGAAAATAGATTTATTCTGTATAATTCTTTGATTTATCGTAGACTTCGTGCATGTTGAATGCTTAGAATTCCCTGTGCATAAATTCTCTAGATCTGTTTTGCCTAAAATCAAACCAATTCATAAAACTATCTTTAAAAAGTAATATGTGCTTTAATTGCTAAATTATCCGACTAAGACCATCCTTTGTATGAAGTTTAGTTGAGTTATAAAATAGATTATTAAAACTATCATTAGATGCGTTGGGTGTGAATCCCGAAGCCATAGTATTTTAAGATATTGATATTTTTCTCCATACTTTTGATTTATTTTTTTCGAGCAACTCAATCAACTGTTGATAATCTTTCCTATCAAGTTTTCTTGTTCTATTTGATTTTCTTGCTTTGGATTGCAATTCTACACCCTTCCTTGTGGATTCGATCTCGGACACACCGAGTTATTACTTCATGACAATCCTACACTTGAGAGAATTATTAAAGTCGTAGCATCCCATTGTGATTAGATATAAAGTTAATATTATCTCATTGGAGTTCATCTTATCTCATTGTGACTCATCAATTAAGTGATAAGTATTAATGAGCTATTCTAAACCCATTAGGATATGGGTGTGTGGAACATAGAGTTTAAATAAAACTCTTACATCTATTAATATAATTATTGAGCTTTTCTAAACCCATCCGGTCCGCTCCGATTTTACGGTTTTACGGATTATTTATATTAGTAATAATATAATGTTTACATCTACTAAACTATTAGTATATTTAAATTATAGTATAAATACATTATTTTGTAATAATTAATACATACTAGTATACTCATATATTAGTTTCTTGCTCCCCAAGTCTTCGGAATCATGGTTTTTTTCTTCTTCTCTTTTTCCTTGCAAATTGTGTTCCTCTACCGTACACTACCTTAATTGCATATTAGGAAAGCAAGTACTTTCCTAGTTAACAAAGGAAAACAATTCCTACTGTTACTTGAAAACCACGTTTGATTCTTATATATATAAGGATAGCAGTACTATTCTTCTCCGTGTACTTTTTGCAAATCAAAGTCACGTTCAAAAGAGGCTAGCCTGCCGCAATGGAATGGTGCAGTCACTACCAAAGAAGCTACGACGAAGTATGCATGTTTGGCTTCATATAAGTACGTAGTAGTATTCTCGTAGCCTCTTCTCAATCGGCGGCCTGCTTCATAGAAATTTTATGATGTCTTTTCTCGTGATCCAGACTAAGACGAGTACTTTTTGATATCGGCCATTAATCTTAAACCTGTTCTAGAATCCTAGGTTGTGCTTGAAATCCTAGCAATTCCCAAATTCAAGTTTAATAATCTCAACACTTGACCTAGATTTGAGACACTTCTCTTTTATTTTGATAAGGTTATTGCTAAATATAGTTTTATTATGTGTAAGCTAAAAAAAAAAAAATATATTATTAAAAAAAAAAAATCTTTTCATATGATTTCTAAAAATTCAAGGTTGTTATGTATATTTTGCAGTTCCTGTCCTACATGTGGAAAGGTTCTTGCTGAAGTTGGTGTTCGAAAAAGTTCTTAGTTGATTAAAACCAGACAAAAGAGAATGAAAAGAGTAAAGAAGAAGAAGAAGAAGAAGAAGAAGAAGAAGAAGAAGAAGAAGAAGAAGCCAACAGATGCAACAGAACCCGACTGTTCTAGTTGTTCTTCGAGTCCTTCAATCCCCGAAAGCAAAGTTCCAACTGAATGTTCCCAGAAAACAACAGACAAGAACCAGATCATTGAAAGGTATTTCAGGTTCCTTTGCTTTCACAAAAAAGTCTTTGACTTAGTTCTAAGACAGTACAAATGACTAAAATTGTTGTGTTTCACAAAGTAAAATTAGCAAAACCAGGATGATGTGGTGTAGCCACTGTCTCGAATTTTGCAGGACAGAATGTTGTGATGACGCCATGCAAGTACTTCATCCATGACCTCTTTATCTTATTCTTGTGAACTAAATTTATTTATTTTTTGATGTATTAGATATGGTTTTTCTCTCCTAGCTAGGCAAAAGTATTTTTAGGATCTTCTTCTTGATCCTTATTTATTTTCAATTTTTTGATCCATTGTTTTCTTTGTACTTTTTGATGGATGAATTATTGTATGTATGTTGCAGATGCTGTTCTTTCTGTGGAAAGGTTTTAGAGTCGGTGATCAGGAGAAATTCTAGCTAATTAATGGCTCCATCATTGGAAGTTGTCCAGCATGGCTAAGAGTTCTAGCTAAGTAATGGCTCATTTGTGAAATATGATTAGTTTGGAATGCTGGAAAGTCGATATTTTCACACTTTTTTTTTTCATTTGAAATACAATATGTGTAGGGACGAGGAAATCCCCACACCCAATAACTTTCATTGCAATCAATGGAAATTTTGTTACCAAATTGGGAGTGCATTAATTATGTTCATCAAATGAGTTTTGCTTCAAAGATTTTGCTAATTATAAATTGTTGTTTAGAGGCTTGACTTGCAATGAGATTCATTAGAGTAATGGATACAGTCTGATACAGTCTTAAAGTGTGTAAGCAAAAGAAAATAAAAATCATCATAAAAAAGTTGATTTTTTTTTTGTAAGAGTACGCTGGACTTGCATATTTTTATACTATATAAACCATTTTTCCATTCATTATTGTTAAAAAAAATTAAAATAGTAAATATTTTTTTATGCATAGTTGATATGAAAGTATTTTCACGTAATTTTTTTTTTTTTTTTTTTTTTGCAATATCGATAACTAAACTTGCAAATAGATTTTTTAAAATATGGCAAAAGTATTTGCATTTAAATTAACTTATCAGAAAATTTATAAGACAAGCTACCACTTTTCAACAATATGTACCATTGATTAAGATCAATATGAGAAATGCGCGTTCACATTAAAATATAAAAAATAGATTTTAATTTTCCGAGGAGCTATGAACAGTAGATACCTTTCTTGATGGACTTGGACTAAGTTAGCGTTAAGGGCCGGGCCCATTATTGGACTAAGTTGGTGGACTTGGACTTTCGGTTGCCTCATATATAGGACAAGGGAGGAAAACTTAGGAAAATTATATCTATTAATATTTTGAGCAATTGCATGCATGTAAATGTTCTTTACTGAAATATGGACCGCCCAACATAGGTCGGGTCATTAATGACTGATTTTACAATTAACCCCAATACTTAGTTTGAAATGGACCATATAATCCATTCCATTTTTTAATAAAAATGATTGAGATCAAGCTCTTAATTATACTTGAGAACTATAATTAATTATTTTGGCCAATTGTATATTGTGACGACAAGGACTATAGGGGTAGCATGTGATAAATCAAACTTTTTTAATCACATTAATGATGAAAAACAATGAACATGAAAAAAGATGAAAAAGGGTTGTTCAATGAGACATTGTATATGGCTTTTTTCCATTTATATGCTCATTGAGGTATTAGTGTTCTAAGAAGATAACCAAGTAGTAATGGAATGGAGACTAGAGATAAACATATGCAATGGCAAATAATGTTTCACAACCGGCCCATTTGCCCAAATCGTGCAGCCTAGGGCATAGGAGGAGTAACCTGCCTATTACCATGGGCCGAGTAGCGGCCCTAAACTATATTTGCAATCGCCAAATATTTAGACTCTATTTAAATGTTAAGAGTATTTTAGATGATTTATAAATAATAGTAAAATAATTTGTTAATAATTTGTTAATAGTTTATGAATAATATAGTAAAGTAGTCTAAGAACAGTTTTCGATTTTGAGTCTCCCAAAACAAGAGGCTCCGCTGATAGAATGCCTCAGTTGTTCCGTCCTTGTAGAGCGGCGAAGGCTCCAAAATGACCTAACATTATGTCATCGTTTGTATTCAGAGATGAGTTGAATAAAAAATTATTTAAATATTATTTTTAATATTATTATTGTTTTAGGATTTGAAAAAATTGAATTGTTTATTATATTTTGTGTGGAAATTTAAAAAATTATAATGATGAGATGAGATGAGTTGAGTTTCAAATCCAAAACAGTAGATCGATTTACCCCCACCTTAACAATTTGTGCATTTTATATTGAGCAATACTACTTACAGTTCCCATTTTGAAGATTGCAATACAAGTTTAAATAATTTTATTTTTAAAATTTTTTAAAATTATAAAAAGATTCATTCTAAAATAAATTTTTTTATTTTAAAAAAAGACCTTCACATGCAATCCCTGGCGACTTCAAAAAGATTTTTGAGTCCTGAAAAGTTAAACTGCATAATTGAAACTGAGGCCCGACTTCCCACCTGTTTCATTTACTTGCTTTAAAGCATAATCCCCAATTCACCTACCAAGTTTTGGAAGTTTCTGCATGGCTTTCCTCGTCCCATTTCTTGGAACTTGAAACTACTTCTGGTAGTGGTAGTGGTTACATCCTTTAATGAGTCCTTATGCTTTCTCTTACTGCAAGGAGTAAAGTTGTTCTCTTTCCTCTCAATTTCTATGAGTTTTTCTTTGTTAAATTAAGAGGAGACTGATCCTCCTCCCAACAATACCAAAAATGTCACATGTTAGAAAGAGATAAACACAGTTTATAACATTATATCGTACAGAAAATACAACCTCAGTCCTACTGATCTATTGACTCTCCCATTGTTGTAGTCGAATATACATCACATTCTGAAATATTGAGAGAAGTGCTGTAAATAAAATTATAAGGAACTTCGATTTTCTTTGGAGTTTCAAGGCTTGTGGTGCTGGGTGTAGATGTAGTCCAAGTGAACCTCTGTAAATATCCTTCTCTGTAAGCATTCTTCATCTCCTTTATTGCAATCTTCCATCCCCATGAGCTCCTGGATATCATTTCAAGACACAAAGAAAGTGTGAGCCATAGTTCAAATTTCTAAGAGGAAAATGAGAAAAAGAAGGAGAAGGAGAATATATACATTCATGGGTTTACTGCCTTGATCCAACTTTACAAGGGAACCTCCAGGAGTGATTTCGTTGAGCTTTACTTTCTCTTGTTCTGCAAAAGGGATCCAAACTTCAGTATTAGAATGCAGTTAACTGAAAGAAGAGTAAGAACAGAAGAAAACAGCAGCTATAGGGTAACCTTGTCGGACTGGTATGGAACGGGCAGATATTTCTGAGTAAGAAATAAGGAATAAAAGGAAGAGGAGAAGAGCATTAGAGTGCAAGCTTTGCTTCATGGCGGAGAGAGAGAGAGAGAGAGAGAGAGAGAGAGAGAGAGTAATACAGCAGAGCTAGAAGGTAGTAGACAGTTGGGAGTTTGGGTGGAGGTAAGAATGAGAGCTGATATTGGATATAAAACATGCGGATCGAGAAAGCTAAGCTCTGCAACTCACATGAAGCTCTCTTCAAAGGCATCTACAGTACCTTAATGTGGGCCCAACCCAACCCAACCCACCATCGTCATATTGTACTATACTCCATGCTTGTTGCGACAAGTTGACAACACCACTACTACGGATTCTCAAATATATGAATGTCTCTGAGAGAGAAAGAGAGAGTGTCAATAAGTCATTGTCTGCCATAGTGGTCCATGAAAAATGAAAAGTACCAAAAGACCAAAAATCAATGTAATGAGAGTGTCAATAAGTCAACCTTTTAGACATGCTGACAGCTGTTGCCCATTTTTACTTGTTTTACCTTTCACTCTCCTTTTTACACTTGGATACTTCACCCATGGAAAGACAACATGGTAAAGCAAGCATGCCTGCACAACTATAGTGCGAAGTGTCGTGCTTGAAATTGCTTCCAACATGTAAGAAACCTGTTTGAGTGGCTACACCACCCAATTTTTGTGGCACCAAAGCACCTTTCTTCATTTTTTTTATGCAGTATTGTTCAAATTCTATCTTAGTATAAGCTCAAAACCAGACTATGAAACTTTCCACATGAGTTATTCTATGGGAGAGCTTTGCTTTGCTTCCTGATAGGCATGGATGATCCAAGCAACTGATTGTTTTGGGAGAGAATATTTTTTATACCAATGGTGGAATGCCACTCAATTATAGACTTTTATAGTTCATCGATGCGCGCATGTGTCCTCTTTTTTTTAATATATTAAGATGGGTAATTTTTTAAACTGAAGTGGAGATCATTATGCTTATCTTTTGGGGGGATTTGAGTTCTTGCTGGTGGAAAAAAACTAATTCAAAAAGCTCATTGTTGGGTTTGGATTCTGTAGAACGAGTATGTTATGTGATCTAAATTCTATTGAGCAATGATTTGGAATACCGAGATATTGTGTCTGCTACTCCCAGACAACATGTGGCTGGGAAACATGAGTTTTATCTTTTCTGCATGATTATAAGCCTGGCTCTTGAGAAGAGTTCAGACCATGTTTATGTGATTGGAACTAGAACTGATAATCATCACATACAGACATGCATACATATATATATATACAAACATGTATATGAATCCATATTAAAATGCTCCAAAGTGGCAAAACTTTGATGCTGTATCATGACATGGATGGCAGGCAAGTCACATCATCTTGGTCATGTGTCTACTATTTTCATAAAAATATAGGAACATCTTACAAAGTTCTTGAACTTGATGATATGATCTTCTATGAGGTCAAAAAATCAAGTACTAGACCTAAATTTCTTCTCATTGCTATAGATATATATCCTCTCTGTGCATGCCATATAATTAATAGCTTTTACTTCTTTTATCCATTTTTCCATTTCAGGGATGAACTTTTTCTCTTTGGAAGAAGCCCCGTGTCACCATGAACAATGTGCACCTCTCAATTATGCAACAAATTAATCTTCTTTAATTCGATTGATTAGATTTAGATTCACTAACCTGTAACACTATAATTGAGCTCTATCATCTGTTCCATGATCACTATTTTTTTAATTATACTAATCATGTATTATAATTCCTTTTTAGTTTTTCTTTTGAACTCTTTCCCCTTTGCTCTTGCATATTTTGTCGGGCGTGCTGGCACATGACCAAACTCTGTTTTTTATTCCCGCATTATGCTTGTTTTTATTGTCAGATGTCTCCCTTGCTTGTTTGTATTCTCTCAAGTTAGGAATAAGAATTTTAAGAGAGTTGTAAAATTGTTTAAGCAACTGTTTGTTTATTTTTTTTAATTATACTACTCTATAATGCATGGAGCGTGGAGCTTTGTTTGAGAATGAAGAAATTCACGAACCTAACTCATCTCATAAAATCGATTTTATAAGAAATGATTGCTCATCCCTTATAAACGTGCTCAAGACATTGTTTACAAGTAATGCAAGATTATTCCTCAACACCCTTCAGCACGTGTAGTCCGAAATTTTTTTTCTGATCTTTATCACGAGATAAGTAGTGTGAGCCTTCATTTCGCATCCTGTGACAGACTCTGATACCATAAAAAAATTTAGAGACTAACTCATATCATAAAATCGATTCTATAAGAAATAATTACTCATTCTTTATAAACATAACTAATACTTTATCAAAAGAAATTCTCTGCCTTCCAAGTGCACAGACATTATTGCTTTAAGACCTTCGTCAGAATCACCCAAAAATAGTACAGTAAGGAATATGCCCCAAAATAATCCATGCAATTGAAATCTGCACCAAAGATTTTGCATGAAAAACAAATCTATGAAGTGCCCACTTTCTGTGACTCTTGGCGCTTTCCCAGGCTTCCCTCTCTCTCTCTCTCTCTCTCTCTCTCAAAAAATAGTGGCCTTTCTTTTCATTCCGCTTTTAAGTGCACTGTCCAAAGTAAAGCCATGCTGTTAACAAACTTTCCTCCTCCGTTTTATGGGCATGAAGATCTGAACTATTTACATCTTTGGAAGTGATTCTACTCAGCATTCCATTCTCCTTTTTTTTTTTTTCCTTCTTCTTTGGTGCTTCATTAGCAGTAACCAAAATGCATTCCCTCCAGCATGCACTCTAATAAACATAATGCTGCATGGGGAAGAAGCAGGCCAGCTCAATAGGTTATAGGGCCTAAGATTTTGAGTGAGACTCCTTTCTTTTTTCTTTTTTCTTTTTTTTTTTTAAAGTAAAATTAAATAAATTTATTTTTATTTTTATATTATATTTTTATTTAAAAATAAATCTTATCGTTTTGTAAAGTAAAATTATTGATTAAGATTTTATACCACATTTTCAACTAATAACTGACTTAATCTTTTTTAGGAGATTTTTTATTTAGAGATAATTTTATCAAATCTAGTTTTACAAATACTTTAGACTCTTAGACACAATTATAATCATTATTGTCAATAAAATTCTATAAACAACTTACACATTTGAAAAAAATGAGCCCTTGTCTCTTCAAAAGATTATACAAAAACCTTTTAAAAATACTGAAAAATTAGATTTTGTTATTTATAATTATCTCATTAATTATATATTAAACTAATAATGATAAAAGAGAAGTGCATTCTTAGAAGGAGAATAGGTAAAATAATTATTATCTGTGATACTTTTAAAAAATAATAATAACATAATATCTATTTGATCTTGTTTATATTCTCATTCTCATCGAGTTAATTAAAGTTTTTTATTAGGTATATATATTTTTTTAAAAATTCTACTTTATATTTTTTTAGGGAGCCCTTCTTCCTTTAGCGGCCTTAGGCAATTGCCTAACTCGCCTGATGAAAGAGCCGTCTTTGAGAATAAGTCCTTGAAATTCTTTCTTTCGAGAAATAAAAATTGAATGTTCTTTTGAAAAAGGAAAATTGAAAGTTGAAAGGCTTTTTATGCAACAAATAAAAAATGTAATTAAAAGAATAATAAAATCAAGGAACCAATGAGAGAAAGTAAAAAAGCTGACCAAACTAGTTGGGGGTTGCATGCTTTAATGATTTAAACTCCGATGATTAATTTAATAAACTCCATCGGTGGTCTTTACACTTCAAAAAGGGAATAAAAAATTTCAAATTGATATGATCATCAATATTTTGTGTGAGTAAAAAGAATTATTTTCGTTTATTAATGGAGTCCATCAGTATTTTGAAGGCCATGAGATCAATGTACCATGTTTAATTTGTTAATAAAATGAGAAATGTTTTAACCATAAAGAGATATCATAAACAGAAACTCACAAATATGATTTGATTTGATATGATCCGTTAGATATTGTAAAACTATTTTTATTATAAAGTAAATTTAATATATCTAAAGTAAATAATCATAACATTTTAGTTTAAAATGAGAAAAAAATAGAAATTCAATTAAACTAAAAATATTAAAATGATATTTTCCTTGGCCGAAATAAATAAAATAAAATAAAAAAACATAAAGAAAATGAAAAGGGAAAAAAATGCCATCTTATTTGGTCACCATTAATGGTAGTTATGAAAAAGTGCTCCTCGGATGCCGCCAGAAGTGATAGTTGGGCGCGCTCCTTAGGAAAAATTTCATTTTTTAATTTTTTTTTATTTATTTTCTTAATTAATAAGTAAAAAAAATGTAAAAAAATTAAATGTATGAGGGCCAAAATGGGAGGGGGCAATATGGAACAGTATTATTATTTGCAAGATCATAAGAGAGACATTGGAGTAATTTTCCAAGTATGCTTTAAATATAAAATGTCACGCATCACTTAGCAGAAATGTTGAGATGGCCGAGTTGGTCTAAGGCGCCAGATTAAGGTTCTGGTCCGAAAGGGCGTGGGTTCAAATCCCACTCTCAACATTCTCTTTCTCATTTTTTTTTTTTTTTTAAATTTCTGAAAAACATGTCTTTCATTAGCAACGCCACGCATCAATTAAATGAGACCAGGCTCCGTTTTGGTATTAAAATATTTTGAGAATATTTCACTATTAGTTATTATTTTATCATTATTTTTTATTTATTTTTTATTCTTATTTAATATTTTATCATTATTTTTTTACTATTATTTACAAAATATCTAAGATCACATCACTCTCCAAATGCAACCTTATTCCTTATTCCAACTAAAAAAAAAAGATGGTGCTTTTATAAGTCACCAATTCAGAAATTCTTCCAAGCACCAAAGCAACAATCTCAAATGACTAATGCTAGTTTGGTTTCACACACAAGATGTGATGAAAAATTTGTTAATAATTGTAAGATAGTTTGTGAATAGTAGTGAAATAGTTTGAGTTAAAATATTTTATAAGATGTTAGAAAAGAAGAGAGAAAATGTGAATAAAAATATTATAAAGTTAAAATATTGTTAAAATATAATTTTTGTTTTGAAATTTAAAAAAGTTGAATTTTTTTTTTTTATATTTTGTTTAGGAAAGTTTTAGCGATTACGTAATAATTAATGAAAAAATTAAAAATTTGAAATTGAAAAGTGTTTATATTTAAATGGTGTTGGGTGTTGAGATGAGATGAGATAGGTAAAAATAAAGTCTATTATTAAAAAATTAATTTTTTAATATGAATTTAAAATTTACCTACTTTTTTTTAAAGAGAGTGTGTGCAGATTACACATTCTAAGACTGTAAATATTATTTCTCAATCTTAGATTAAAGCTTCTAAACCCATTCAGCCATCATGTTTACAAAAACAACCCATGAATCGGCAAAATAACGAGAAGAGGAGTAATCTTAAGTAAATTGATCATAATTATGACTTCAATATACAGTTCTGAGCATAGATTTTGTATGCAGAAGAACATAAGATGATCAAGAAGCTTGAGTTTGTTCAAAAATGGTATTCTTGTCGATTATGGAATTGAATTCCTGGAAGTGCATTTTGTGTTTCAATGCAAAGGACAAATTTAACAGAGCCGCTTCAAAGCAGTCGGGCCAATTTTCAGCTAATAACAGCCTTCCACTAACATCATGCCACCTCAGAAATTACATCAAAATCACCCTACACTCGTTCACACGTGATATGTACATATAATCTATTGCATTGAATACTGCAATGAAGAAACTGAAATAAGGCTTTAGCTTCTTCTCAAAAGTCCCACATATACCAGAAATTACAAATACTAGTTAGAAACCATCCCACCACCACTGTTGAATCTGATTCCACCATAATGTTTTTTATTCCTAGCTGTTGAGCTAATTTTAAACCATCAAGCAACGCACGGAGTTTGGAAGGAGTTTGTTGGGTTCGAGATCCAACGGTTGGAAAAAGTAATTAGTGTGACTTTGGGATTTAACTTAAAGATATTGGAGTTAGTGAAACTCAACTTGGTTGGAGGATGATTGTCTTTTTTGCTTTTGGAAGATCCAAACTTCATTGGTTATTGGTGACGCTAATGACTTTATTAAGTAATGATTTAGCCTGAAATCAAAATCCATTGTATTTCTTGGTCCATTAATTCTGGATGGAGTTCATCACGCTACAAGGCTGCAACAAAATGTGGATGCGTTGGTCGTGTCCCTCTCGACCACTGGTTCTTCATCTACAACTACAAGTTGAAAATCAGGGAAGGGGTGTCTGGACAGGGACTCGACGGGGACTGGGCGTGGCTTAATCACCCATTTGCAGAATCACTAGGAGAACAAAGATGCGGAAATTGTAATCTTATTTGAGAAAAGCTGTGGGTGGGGGACGAAACTTAATGGGTGCGATGGCATTGTCTGGCTATAGTGACGACGAAGTTGGTTTCGTGCAGCACCGTTCAGGGGAAGGGGTTGCCAAGGGGAGGGGGGTTGTGTCTCTTTTGCCGTTGGGTTGATAATCCCATGTAGTGCTAGTTCACACTAACTATGGTGGAAAGCCTAAGTGTAAAAACTATTGGCAGGATGTTATATGAGGATCTTCAGCCGAACCGGCTTCAAGGAATTCTCCAAATTTAACCGAGTGTGTCCTCAAACAAGAAAAAACACCTTTAATTTCTTTCTGGTTTTTGGGCCCAACTCATTACTCATCCAAAGCTTTGCTAGATTTCATATACTCCTATCCAATGTGTAGGGTAATCTGGGTCAATGAGACTTGGGGCCCCATTGTTTAGCCGAGTCTTGCACTGTTATGGCAAGGCTGACACTTTTATCTTGGGTTAAGAATAAATGATCATTTTTCCTTGGGTCAGCCTACTTCTTACCTGATTGTTTAGGCACAACCAAACCCACTTCTGAAACGTGGCCCATCTTGGGATTTCCATGTCACCACAAAATGAAAAACCCAAATATATATATATATATTTGTATATTATGTTGAGGAACCTCTTTAAGACAGGCCCTTCAGATTCATCGCTGCATGGTAAATATCGGTCTCTTGCACCGCACTCTCAAAAGTTTCCTTATACCAAATTGGTTAAATCGTTGGTATTTTGAATTTTTCTTTTTAGAAAAATATGGGACGTTCCAAAGGTGAAGAAGAGTATCAAACTTTTTGCCCCTTGAGAAAAAAGTCAAAACATACAACCTATAATTAAACAATTACACAATCAAAATCAAAACATGAAACATAACCCTAGTTGACATCAAAATTCTTTTAGATAATTAGATCCCTATACTTTGAGTAAATCCGAATTAGGATCTTTCATTAATTTCTCTATTCATTAACATTAACTTAATAGATGTGGATGAATCACAAGTTGTCAGCTGTTGATTTTAATTTTTTTTAAAATAGGTTAAGATTCCTTAAAAATAAAAAACTTAAACTTAAATTGCTTTTTTTTCCTTAAAAAAAAAAAAAAAAAACAAAACAAAAATGATGGGAAAAACATAGAGGGGCCATCCGTGGTGGTTGCCACCCCTAGCCACCATAGACTTGGGTGGGCCAGTTTGTGGACAATGGGATGGCCCAGTTAAAAGATCATTTTTATTATAAAAAAATTTTCTATTTTTAAAAAATTAGAGTTGACCCGTGACAATCTGTAATTGACTACATATTTTCTGTTAATGTTGATGAACTATAAGGTGAATACTATATAAAAATAAAAAAAATCATATTTTCGAGTCAGCCTGTCAACTTTTGAAATATAACTGAAATTCTTTTGTCGATAGGATCAAATTAGCTAGATGCTTTTTTGTACATTTCGAGATTTGGATAATGAGTTAAGTTGAGATGTGATGAAATGAAAATTAAAAGTTAAATAAAAAATTGTTAGAATATAATTTTTTATTTTAGAATTTGAAAAAGTTGTAATGATTAAGTGTTAGTTTGGATAGTGATAATAATCCACTTTTATTTATTATTTTATACCTACTTTTCACTATTATTTAATATTTTATTATTACATTTTTATTTTTTTTTACTACTATTCACCGAATATTTGAGATCAGCTACTATCTAAACGCAATTTAGATGACATGTGACGAGATGAGAGTATTTTTGAATCCAAAGGCTAGAGTAGAAGAGAGGCTTGAAAGTTGAACCCCCGTCACAGCTAGCTCCCATCCATCGAGGGTAGCTTATTCAAACCAACCTAAAAGTGTTAGGTCCAATGTGGCTTTCTAGCGGTGGCTCATGCATGCATCTTTAGAGTGGCCAAAACCACCCCCACAAGGTGTGGGTTAATGGGCGTGGAAGAGATCAAAGAATTCCCCATAAGTACACATGAGCCACCACACCGTGATCTGTCCCGATTGAGTTACATTCAAGGTGGCTCGGATGGGCTATATACCTATATTAAGGGGTGCATGGATGGGGGGGAGTTCACCACCTTCTCCTAAAAGACCTCACACCAATTTGTGCACGCGGGCGAGGTCTTTTTTTTTTTTTTTTTTGGATTTAATTATTTAAGTACTAATAATGCATGCATGCATGCACCATGCAAATTATTCTTTTATCTGTATCATGTTCAGCATTCATGCATGACCTTAAGGCCGTGAAAAGGGACAAACCAAGTTATATATACTTTTACAATTAGATCAATATGTAACACTATAATATTCTAGTTATAAGACAAATGGTTATTAATGACAGTTTATTTGTAACGAAAATGATTAGTAATAATGAAAATAGACTCATTTTGACAGAAAATAATTATTTTAGCATGAACCATAAATAAACAGTTTTCTTTTAATTTAGTGTTAATTATGAAACTTGTGAATGTGACTGCATGCACGAACACATACATTCACATTACAGCTTTTATATATGCCATATTAGTCGTTGCATGCTTTCTGATCATCACAACAACATGAAGAAGTTGAAAGTTGTACCCTATTCTGGGTTTTGAAAGACAAGAGTAGTGCTACTGGAAAGGGAATTCAAGAGAATGATCGAAAGTAGTGCACTACTTCATTAATTCTTGCTATATAGCACAGGTGGTTTTTTTTTTTTTTTTCATGGGCTGGATCATATTTCAGATCAGGAAATCATGCATGCAGAATTATTGCTGATGACACGGCGGCGAGGAATTGCCGACGTAATACGTAAGCGAGAGGTGGAAAGGGCGTCGATCGTCATTAGCATAAAATGTGTGGTAGCTTTCAACCACTGACCATTAACAAGCACATCTTCACCTACCAATACCCATTTCTTCTTCATCTCCTCTCCCCCCACCAAACCCCTCTCTCTATGCATCCATCTCCCCCCACAAAACTTATGTTCTTTTCTCACTTGTACTTTCTTTATAAAATATATTTTTTAAAATATTATAATCCTGTAATATGTTTTTGATATAAAAAACTACTTTGACTATAATAAATTTTAAAAATATAACCCTACAAATTTACGTCACTTGATGTGATATATCAGATGGTAAAGTTACTTTTATTGTAAAGTAGGTCTAACATATTATAATATAAAACTATATCAATTTGTAAGTTCATTTTTATGAAATCTTTTTGTGACCGTAGCATTTTTCTATCAGAAATCATTTGTGTTTTTGAGTGCCAATTTGGTGTTATGCAAGGAATAGATAAGGGCTCATGTGTATGTATAAATGTTTGTGTTTTTATTTTTAATATGCTGTAGAACTTTTTTTTTAATATCAAATTTGTTGTAGAACTTAAGTAACAAGCTCTACTATTAAAAAATTATTTATTGTTTGGTAACCATATATCTAAAGCACTTTCAAACGTATTATTTTTGTTTGGAAACAATATATAAAAATGTTTTTTGAGGTAGAAATAATACAAAGATCATTTGAAATTTGTAGTGTCATGCATATGATAAGATCAAAGGGCAAAGATTTAATTATTTGAAAGTTATATGGAATTTTCGCCCATTGATAGTCTTTTTTTAAAATAAGAACTACCTTGCACATTATCAAGAAAACCAAGGTTGAGAAAAAACATCAAAATGATACTTTTTCCCTAACATTCTTTTTAGCTTATTTTAGATTAAAAAGTACTTTAATATCTAACATTCAAACAATCTAATTTTATTATTAAAGAGCTTTTAAGGCTATTTAAGTATTTTTTTAAGACCCAACGCAACCCATAATAAACCCTTAATTTATTTGGTGCAACTTATGGCTTGTTTGAATATTAAGAATATCTCATAATATATGTGAATAGTAGTGAAATAGTTTGAGTTAAGATGTGTTTATTAGATTTTAGAAAATGCGAGAAAAAAAGTTGAATAAAAATATTACAAAATTAAAATATTTTTTGCATAAAATTTTTTAATATTAATTTTGTTTGAAAGTTTGAAAAAATTATAATAATTAGTTAACGATTAGAGGAGTTGTAAATTTGAAATTGAAAAATGTTTTGTTTTTGAATAATGTTTAGAAAAGAAATATATGAGAATATCTAAGTGCATGTTTGGGATTGTGGTGAGAAATATACCTTATAGCTTTGGGGCTTATAGTTTATAACTTAAATAATAAGTTATACTATGAAAAAGTTATTTACTGTTTGGTAGCTATATATTTAAAGTATTTTCAAATATGTTACGTATACGTTTGTTTGGAAACAAATTAAAAAAATATTTTCTGAGATAGAAATGACGATTATTTGAATTTTTAAAAATTATGAAAATATCCTTGAAAGTTTGAAACTTATAATTATCTTAAAGTTGTATGAGTATTTTCGTCTATTAAAAATTTTTTTAAAATTCGAATTACATTCCGCATTATCGGAAAAACACGTTTGAGGAAAATATTTTCCTCAAATATACTTTTTAACTTAATTGAGATTAAAAGTGTTTTAATATATAACACCTTAAATAACTTATTATTATTATTATTATTATTATTTTTATTAAATAGCTTTTAAGCCTATTTAAATATTTTTTAAACTTCCTATCGCAACCCCAAACAGGCCTAAGAATACCTTAAAACATATATATTTCTAAACGGGCTCTTAGTGGAAGGCCGGAGCACATGAATTACTTAGAGGTGTACACAAACCGAAGAAATCGATTGTAACCACCTTAAACCGGCTACTGGAGCACGAAACAGAATGAAACCGGCGTAGAACCAGTCGACCTGCGACAGAGTTATCTAAAAACCACCGTTGGCCGGTTCGGTCCTGGTTTGAAGCTAGACTGGACCGTTGAACCCACCGATCATATAAATTATATATATATATATTAAATTATACATATATAAAACGACGTCATTTCACTTCAGTTAGTGAAATGGCATCGTTTTGGAACGTCAGTTTGAAAAACAAAATATAATTGAAACGACGCCGTTTGATTTTAAACCAAATGGTGTCGTTTCGAATTAAGATCGTCTTCTTCCCCTCCCTTTTTCTTCTCCGATTCTAAATTAGTAAGTCTCTCTCTCTCTCTCTCTCTCTCGCCCCCTCTCTGCAACACACTCTCTCTAACAAACCTCGCCACTAGGCAGACCAAGAACTGACCGAGAACCTCCAGGAAATCGCCAGAGTTGATAACGCCAGTATTTCTCCTCATCATCGATCGGTACGGTCAATTGTTCCATACAAATCCCCTCCATTGATTGGCGTCGGTTTTCACTCTACTGAATTAGTTGATGAGTTAGGAGGTGAGCACTATTACGGGATGCCGGATGGGAGAGTTGGGCAGCAAACCCGAATGGCCACGATAAGAGTCATTATCATGATAAGATCATGCGGGCGTTTTCTATTGTTTTCACTTTTGTGACTTTGCTAGAATCTCGAAAAAGTATATTTTGACATTTATAAATTCGTTTTTTGTACTACTTTATAAGTATTCTTTTATTTATTTTTATTTTTTTAATATAGTGGTGTACTCTGCTTGTAGTTCACACACACACACACGTAATTTTCATGAAGAGCTTCAAAGGTCATGCTTTATATATTTGACGTACGAGTGGGGCAATTTTGCTATGCACAAACTCAGAAATTGTGTTCGCCCTTAGGGAGGTTTAGCTATATATATATATATATATATATAAAATTAAAAATTATATTCTCAAGTCAATGTGTAAAGCACACTTAATAAGTTGTTTATATGACATAATTTGAATTGAAATAAAATCTTAAACTTTGAATTTTACAAAATCAAATCGTATCATTAAATGATGTTGATAGTGTCCTCTAAACATCATTAGCTTAAAAATAGAATAACTCGCACATAATATATGGCTTTCATTTTATTCTTCCACCACTTGTCTCATCCAAAGTTTTGAAGATCCGTTCCGTTCTGGCGTGGGATAGGTCACTATTCCATGCCATCTCAAATTCCAATCATTCCGACTAGATTTCGATATTCCGGCCAAAATGGATATTTCGGTCTGAAATTACGTTGAATGCAAGAAAGAAGTTAAATCAAGGTCATTTCGTAAATCAACTGAAAAATGAGGGACAAAATTATATTTTTATGCTTCAGTCAACTACCTCCAACTTTGGAGCATCCCCTTCCTGAGACTCCTTCTAGAAATCTCCAGAAGGCCAAAACAATGAAAATACTCCTCAAATTTGACGTTGGACTTGTCAATGTTGTCATCCATGTTTGTAACACCTAATCTAATGGACCAAGTTACAACAAGCTCTATCTCTGAACATCTAGTTAGGGGTGGGCTCTGACTCCGACGGAGTCAGAATGCCCACCTCTGACCTTCAACTTTGACTAGGGTTGGAGGTCAAAACCTCCTCTGACTCCGACTTTGATAGGACTAGCAGTCCAACTCCGATAGGAGTCGCAGTCTAACTCCAATTGGAGTTTGGAGCTTGAAGCTCCTATCGGAGTAGCAAATGGGCTTTTTTAGGCCAAGTTGCCCTACTCAAGTCCAGTTGCGCTATTGAGAAAATGAGCTCCGATCGGCCCAATATCAACCCCTATTTAATAATGTAAAAAAGTTTTAAAAATTGTAAAAAAAAATAAGTTAAAAAACTAAAATTTAAATACAATAACTAAATCAAACTACAAATCGCAAACCATAAATTGAAATTTAAAACTGTAAATAAGAATAAATTTAAACTTACAGCAACAAAATATTGAATAATGCCATAGATTTCATTCAAATATGAAATAACTACAATGACCTGCATCAGTCTTGGTCCTTGGACCGTCCACTCGATAGTGATTTTCGATTTTCCTGCAAGAAGTTTTAACTTTTACTGATCAGATGCACTATCTTTTCTTCAATCATTTAATTATAGACTTCTAAATCGTTAGCTAAGTGATATTATGAACTCACCTCCACCTCTAAGTTTTGCATGATGGTAATCATTCCACGGTACATCGGTCTCAAACTCTCAGTCATCTACAATTAATCTGGGGTTCACAGTTAGGTGTACAAAATCTTATAAATTATAAATTAAATAACGAAAATATTAAAATTATGTAAATAATCATTTAAAAAATCATAAAGTTACCTGATTCAAGCCTATAGCTCTTGGCATCAACGGTATCTACTCCAATGGGCATGGGACTTAATCAGTTCTGTGAGCAAACGAGGGCCTCAGCGGTGGTCAGAGACAATGAACTCCGATAAACATCCAAGACACGACCTCCGGTGCTAAACGCCGACTCAAAGGCAATCGTAGTGATAGGAATGGCTAGTACATTGAGTCGACATCTTCCACCAAGTTAATATCTAGAATGCATCATTAGGTGCCTTGACATATTCCATAAAGTAACTCTCTATCTCAGACTTACACTGCATAATATTCCTCGATGTAAGTTTTGATGATACCGTCGTAGCTGCAATAAATTTGACCTTTGTGCTTGTGTGTCATCCCAGGAAGATGTCGAGCCTGCCGAGCGAGAAGAGCTACCACCGTCGATTGAAAACTGACCACTGTTGTTGTAATGTCTATATAAATCATCAATATCATATTTAAGCTATCTAATAAACTTTTCAGCGTCCTCATCACCAAGGACGTCCCTAATCCAATCTTCTACAATTGCCAACTTATATCAAGGATCCAAGTTTGCAGCCACAAATAATAATCTATTTCTCTTCTCCACATTCCTCAATATTTATTATATTTGAATTTCATCCTCATAGCCATTGCATTCAACAAAGCCATACTGTTAGCACAACTCTCTTATAAGTAGTCATAAAGCCCCGATAGCTCATCGAAGTACATATCGTAGTAGGATATTTTCTCCCAGATATTCGCATTGTTATGTTATAAAATAACTTCAAAAATTGAACAAACTACCTGACATTGGCCCAATCAACTGTGTCTGGCGCACCGAGCCTTTTTCTCCCCCCAACTGACTTTAGAAAAGCATACCTCATGCCCCCATCCTCGACCTCCATCTGCTCGAGTGATGTTTGTTACTTTTGTGCTATATCCAATATTTTGTATGTAGAGTTCCATCGAGTTGGAATGTCCAGTTGCAATATACTGGAAGATGAGATCTTAAGTTGTTCGACTGTTACCTTAAATTGGCAGAGCCTTTGGGGGGAATCTCTTACATATCTCACTTGGTTCTGGACTTTAATAATAGATTCATTAACCTCCTTGAACCCCTTAGAAACTATGAGGTTGATAATATGGGTACAACATCGAACATAAATAAATTGGTTCTCACGAATGATACCCTCCTTAAATGTCGTATTTCACTTGAACCAATTAATGACAATGTCATTCGCACTGGCATTGCCTACCGTGATATAAAATACTTTTATAATCCATCAATCCTTTATACAGTCATTCATCTCCTTGCCAATGGATGAACTCTTATGATAAATAATTTTTTTGAAACTGATAATCCACTTCTGCAGCGTCCACTCACTATCAATAAAGTGGGTTGTGATACACATGTAGCCTACATTATGTATGGAGGTTCATGTATCAGTTGTAAATGACACTTTTTGGCCAGTGGCGACAAACATTTCTTTCATCCCTGCCTTATCCTGGCATGACTCTTCAAACAATCGCGCATCACAGTATACTGTGAAGCCATAGGAAATCTTGGCTCTAACGTGTACACAAATTTACGAAAGCCTATCTCGTCAACCGTGGTAAAATGCATCTCATCAGTAATGATCATCTCCACAAGAACATCCCTCAATATCTTCTCACTGAATGATTGATAGCTTTTTAATCTGCATGTCATCAGTGGCCGTAGAAGTCTCGTAACGCAGCTTTGTCTGATCAGTTGCTACCAGCCATTTGTGTATCTTATACCGTTGGCAACTTGTTTGATGTGCTATTAATACTGACATTTCTTGCTTCTTCAAATGACAACCGCATAGTTGCTCACAATTGTCACATCGAGTTTGTGAGTTCTCACGATTACCGGGAACTTTGGTGAAATGTTCCCATATTCATAAGTTTTTTTTACTAGATCGTGATGGTGGATCAGCCTCAACATTCATCAAATCTTCCTCTTCCTTTAGCATATCAACGTCTTCTAGATCTATTGGGACTCGACTACTTGCTCAGGAGGTATCTGCTTTAGATAGGGGTCTATGACCTGAAGTACCAGTTAGCGATGCCAACGACTGTGTGTCATCCTCTTGTGGACACTCATGGTGAGGATAAGATGATGTAACATCCATAATTTGAGCAAATAATCTGAAACAATTAACAAAAAACTGTCATTTTAAATGTTGTGATAATTACCTACAAATTGGAAACACATTGAAAATGAAAAAACATATTTGTCTAGTCATGTTTGTGGTTTTAAAAATAAATAAAACACAAAAGACGTCCGCTTGAGCTACACTCAAACGAAGGCTCAAGCGAACAATCTGTGTGATGTTTACTCGAGTGAAGGCTCGAGCTCACATATCTGTGTGATGTTCGCTCGAGCCACACTCGAACTAGACTCGAGCAAAGGTTCGATTGTATAATATGTGTGATGGTCACTCGAGCCACACTTGAGCAAATGCTTGATCGAACAATCTGTGTGATGTTCGCTCGACCCATCTCAAGTGATGGCTCGATCGAACATTTAGTGTGATGTTGCTCGAGCGAAGGCTCTAATGAAGGCTTGAGCTAATAGCTAACAATTTGTGTGACGTTCGCTCGTGCCATACTCGAGTGAACGTCACCTAGAACAAAAAATTCAATTTTTACAAAACATAAATCTCTCGATTCTTAAATTTAACAGTCTAAAAACTGAAAAATGAAAACAACAAAGAAGTTGAAATGAACAACAAATCATACACACTTCACAGAGGGAGTCACAAATCACATTTCAAATTTTACAATTACACAGAGGATTAAAAAATCTATTGGAGAAAGAAGTTAAAAATCATTCTTACAATTATTTCGGCGACGACAGAGTAGAAATGGCGGCCTCAGGTGATGGCAGACGGCGTTCGAAGCTCAACTTCCTCATGTAGAAGAGAGGACTCTATTGTGTCGTATGCGAAACTAAAAGTGAGTGGGGAAGAAGGGGATCCTGCGTTTTAGACCTCCTTCCTTCACGAAATGACGTCGTTCCATCCTCATCAAGACAAAACAAGGCAGGCCATGTGAAACGATGTCGTTCCTTTTGAATTGGAATGATGTTGTTTTGATCATGTGTCTTTTTTTTTTTAAAAGTCAGAGTTTGGAATCTGAAGGGCTTCGACTCCAAATCCGACTACAAGAGTTAGAGGAACTCTAACTCCGACTCCGAATTTCGCAAACTCTGACTCAATCAGAGTCGGAGTCTCGTCAAAAGTCGGATGAAGGTTGGAGGGCGGAATGTTTGCCCACCCCTATGTCTAGTAACTTGGCAAACCTGTCAAAATTGGGACAAAAGTTCAATTTACAATGTGTTTACGTATTATGATTTTAAAAATAAAATAAATATATCAATAAATATGTGTGTTTTTCGTATGTGGTTTTAAAATTTTTATTAAAAAATTATTGCGTATGTTTTTAAGATATGCATTAATATTATTTTAGAACATAGTCTATATATATATAATTTATTCATTTAATGTCTATCCCGAAATAGTACACCGAAATGAATCAGTACCGAAATATTTCATTCCAGTGACTAAACGGGAATAGTCACCGGAACGGATTTCAAAACTTTTTTCTCATCCCTATCTTTGGGCAAGCTAGCTAGCATGCACAATACTTAAGGGCTACTGATGAAGTCCATTCATCCTAAGATACACGGGTGACAACCTAGACTAGTACTTTTAGAAGTGGAATATCATAAGCCAACCCAATGTATGAAAAAAGAAGTGGAATATCTTGTGCACATCCTGCTCCTGCACCCACCACTCTACCCCCACTATAAGTAGTAGTGGTACTACTCCTGCAAACCCTAATCAATCTAATAGAAAGCAAAAAAAGAAAACAAGCGTGGATGAAGTTAGTGTAAAGATCAAGGTTACTTCACTACTTGCCTTCTTGCTAGTAATAATGTTGCTGATCATGGCTCTGCCTCCTGCTTCGGCTCTAGCTCCGACATTAATGAAGAACAACAACAATGGCACCACCTTTCGCTGCAATAATGGGATCATGGAGGAGGAGGATGAGGGGAAGGAGTCCTGCCGCCTAATAGCGCATGACTACTTGGATATGGATTTTATGATGGGTTCGGGAATCAGCAGAATACTCGATGAGCAATCCGAGGACTATGTTGTTTTTTCATCCCTCATAAAAACTACAGTAGCACGTGGCAGAGAAAAAAAATCTGGTAAATTGTATACTCCTTGAAGCCCACCAGGGAGGAAAAATAATCCACCTCCAGAAACTCCTTCCATTTATAAACGAAACCCTCCAACAAGTCCTAAATCATGAAATTAAGATAGCACATTTCAAGGAGATTGATGGAAAATGTAATAAGCTGGGCCGTAAGTTGAAAGAAATAAAGATATATTTTGTTGGCTTGGCATGGTTTTGGATCTTTTGAGATTGTTGTAGCTTATTTTTTTTAGGAGAAAAGCTCACAGTCGAATGGGTTTAAAACCCATTTTCACACCTACCAATAAAATCGTGACACATAGGTGCTCCAGAAGAAAAGAAACTGCACCTGGCAACACCCCGATCCCCAACTCATTTCCCTTCCTTTCTCGACATGCAACCCTTTCTCTCTTCCTTCCTTCCTTCCATTCTCTCCTTGCACCAAACTTGCACCAACCCATTCTCTCCCTTGACGGAAGCACTCATCCTTAATAGAAGGACTCATCCTTGACGGAAGCATTCGTTTAAAGAATGTTGTGTCGGTTGAGATTTCAGAAGTAAATAGAAATATCGTCAGGTGTTGGTGGGAGCAAACAAACCAGAGAGGGAATTTGATGGACCTTGTAGACGTGCAGCAGTTAAATGGTGACCAGTTGGAGCAAATGATGAGCTCATTTCGTGGATTTGATCTTGTAGTTGGTGGCAGCCCTTATAAAAATTTTGCTGGTAGCAACAGGCATCATCGAGATGGACTTAAGGGTAAAGAATCTACACTTTTCTACGATTACTTTCATATTCTGGACTTGGTCAAATGTATCATGACAAAAGCACAATGATTCCATGTAAAGGAGCCTTTATTCCTATACTTTTAGTTAATTTCAATTTCTTGGATCTATTTCCTTTTATTTTTTATTTTTTTTTCTAAATTAAACATTGAAACAATAACTTGCGAGATTCTTTTTAAGCTTTTGCTTAAATGGAGGGAGAGAGAATCAGAGGGAGGGAGGGGTTTTTTCTTTGAGAACAACGTGAGTGCAGAGATGGGGGAGGGAGAGAGATTGTGAGATGAGTTGGGGATTGGGTGTTCTAGAGTGCAGTTTCTTTTCTCCTAGAGCACCTACGTGTCACGATTTCATTGGTCAGAGTGAAAAATGGGTTTTAAACCCATCCAACTGGGAGCTTTTCTCTTTTTTTTTTTAGATTGATAAGATGCATGGACTTCTAACTAGTTGGAAATGAGTTTTGTTATACATCAGTCATTATTGATCCACACACTCCACAACTAACTGTATTTTTTCATAAGGTGTGCGGTGTGAAATATATATATCAACATCTGTAACATTAAAAACAAGCCCAATTAATTCCATTACAATGAATGTTATTATTATTTATTGTTACCCGTTGGATTTGCGCTAATTGGTTTATTCTTCCAAACTATTCAAATTTTTTCATACTGATGAGTGTACGAAAGTGCACTCTAAATACCTTATTAGTGGATTAAAATGCTAAAATGTAAATATAAATCATAAGAAATAGTGGGTATTCTTAAATTGAGTTTCTATTTACTTTGGGATACTCCTAAATAGATTTTTATATTTAATTTCTGGGTTTATAAAAGAGCAAGTCAAAACCCAGTCAAATTCAAAGGAGAACTTTTAAGTGGGCAAGAAGTTGAATTAACTTAAGAATTTTCAACGAGTGTAGGACTCTACAAATAAGGATAATGATGGACTTTGAGAGTAATTCAAGTCCAAAACGCGTTAGGAGACAGCCTGGATAAACTTTAGTATTTGGATCGTAACTTTCCACTCACATATATGATTGATGCGATTATGGATGTGTTGAAAATATATTTTAAAGCGTTACAAATTTGTCTCTAATAAGAATTTATAAATTCGAACTCCTAAAGTGCATACATAGTTGTCAAGATAAGTCCAAAAATTTAGGAGATTTTTATGCAGGAATCATGAAGACATTAGAGTTTCTTTCCCACCCTATTTAAGCATAACATTAGCACGAAATTGAGAGAGTTTTGGAGGGAGGAGACGGCTCAGTACTGAAGAATGAAGAGACGAAATTAATTTTCATGGCTGCTGTTTGCTTTATTTTTCTCTTGAGATTTTTGTTATCCATTATATTTATGGATAACTAAATTCTCAAGTAGGGGTAGGGATGAACTTGTAAATTAGATTGTATTTTTAATTTATTTATTTGATTTTCAATTACTACTCTTTTGTTTTATCATTCTCAATTCATTGTTGATATTTTTTTTTCTGAATAATCATAGAATTTATTCTATTTATGGATTCAGTCATGCTTTTTCTATTGAATGGATTAGTTCTTTGATTATGTTTGGATCAATTATTTATCTATATAGATTTAATTCTTTGCTGCAATATCGTTCTCTAAGTATATTGTCGTCGTTGGATTTTCTTAATAGTAATAATAATTTTACGTATTTTAATAGTGGTGAATGATTTTTCGAATGGTTACATTTGGTTTAATTTTGGTTTATTAATTTACACCTTCCGATTGGAAATTTTGAGAATTGGATTCCCAATTGAGTTATTCAATGAATTAACAATATTTAAAATATTGGATTTGTGCAAGAGATTCCAGACGCTTTACCGGATTTTTGTACTTTAAAATTAATATTTTTCCTTCATTAATCATTTAATATTTTTCTTTAGTTTCTTTTTTTTTCTGCTATTTTTTTAATTTATCTCTCTATGGAATGGACACCCCAAAACTATACTACAACTATCGTGTTATTTTTTGGGCGTAATCAAATTTTGGAGCCGTTGTCAGAGAGACGGTAGAAGAATTGCTAAATAGTTTTTATTTTCAGCAGTTTGTAAAGGCGGTAACTTTGTTTCCTCTTTTAGCTTGCTACATCTTTATTTTATTTTATTTTATTTCTTTTAGTAGTTTTTTTAAGTGTTGCATTTTTTTATTTTTTGACCTCGCAGCCCAGATATAGAGACATCTTGGGTAGATTTGCTTGTAGGCCTATGTGAGAGTTAGAATCAAATTTTTTAAATCATTTATTTGACAATCCATCTAGTCCCGAAGAAATGAGTAAACATGAAGATCAACCCACTAGAACTCTTTAGGATTACCTCCACCATACACGCACATCCAGACCATCATGCATCATGTTTCCAGCTAATACTAACCAACTGGATTTTAAAACAGAGATCATACAGTTACTCCCTACTTTTCATAGCTTGGAAAATAAAAATTCATATGTGCACATTAGGGAGTTTGAAGAAGTAGTTGCAACTTTTCATAGTCAAAATGCAACTGATGACGTTGTGAGATTTAAGTTCTTTCCTTTCTATTTGAAGGAGAGAGCTAAGAGTTAGCTATACTCGCTGAGACCACGATCTATTGGGTCATGGAATGAGATGATTCAGGTCTTCTTTAATAAATATTTTCTCCAACATAAGACCAACGCTTTTAAAAAGGTAAGTCTCCACTTTTGTCCTCACCATGGGTATGAGAAAGGGCGCTTTATGAGCTATTTTTATGAGAGACTAACACCTAAAAAGCGTCAATTTTTGGAAATGATGTGTAATAGTGAGTTCTTACAGAAAGATCCTGATGAGGCCATAGAATACAGCAATGAGCTTACTGAAAAAGCTCACACTTGGACTGGACCTAGTGCTACTGAGAGCACAAATAGGTCACGACTTACAAGAAACCTAAATGATGGTGGAATTTACCATCTCAGGGAAGAGGATAACATAAAGACTAAGGTTAAGATGCTCACTAGGGAGCTAGATGTGTTAAAGACTAAAGACTTAAAGCCAACACACGTGGCTAACCATACAGAGTCTTTTGGAACATATTTTGTGTGTGGCAGGATAGATCACCTCACCCAAGAGTGTCCCACATTTGTTGAGATGAGAGGGATGTATGAAGAACACTGTAATGCCTTATGCATGTACAAGAAGCCTTTTACACATTTCTCTGATACTTATAATCCGGGGTGGCACAATCACCCCAATTTTAGCTAGAAGTTTGAAAACCAACCGCCTACACAATCCCTAGATCATATCCTGGATCATATCATACACTTTCATCTTCTAGGAGTCATTTAGAAGACACTTTGCATGCTTTTATTGAGGAATATGGTAAGACTAATCAAAAGTTTGAATATTTGATTACGCAGGTTGTTGAAAAAAAGGAGATAAAGAGCCAAGTGTCTAAATTGATGAGCTCCTTGAGTGTGAATGAGCGAGGTAAGTTTCCTTCTCAAGTTCAATACGCACCCCATGGTCAACACATGATACAAGAGAATTTGAAGGATGTGAATATCATTGTGACACGAAGTGGTAAGTTATTACACATCTCAATAATGAACAAATCAGAGGATGTGGAAAATGATCAAAATAGTAGTGATGCCAAGCTGCCCAAGGAACCTGAGGTGACAAAGAGTCCTGTTAAAGTACCATTCCCTCAAGCTTTAAAATAAAACAAGCAAACTTTGGATCCTGATAATGAAATCATAGAGATTCGAAGGTAGGTAAAACCAATCTTCCTCTTTTGCATGTAATTAAGCAAGTTCCTATTTATACAAAAGTTCTCAATGATTTGTGTACAGTTAAGAGGAAGCACCATGTGAAAAAGACAGTGTTCCTGATAGGGCAAGTCAGTGCTCTAATTGAGCAATGGATTCCACCCAAGTACAAGGATCCTGGTTGTCCAACCATTGCATGCAGCATTGAAAATCATGAGTTTTGGCAAGTTTTGTTAGATTTAGGAACTAGCGTGAATCTAATGCCATATTCTATTTATTTGCTATTGGGATTGAGAGAAATCAAACCAACCATTGTGGTATTGCAATTGGCTGACCGTTCAGTCAAAGTATCTCGGGGTGTGGTAGAAGATGTTCTAATTCAAATTGACAAATTTTATTATCTTGTTGATTTCCTAATCCTTGACACTAGCTCTGTTGTTGATACTACTTCTAAAATTCCTTTGATTTTAGATAGGCATTTTCTTGCCACTGCTAATGCTTTTATTAATTGTAGGAATAAGCTCATGAAGCTATCTTTTGGAAACATGACTCTCGATGTGAGTATTTTTCATATTGCAAAACAACTAGAAGATGATGACGAGAGCCACCAGACATACATGATTGACTCACTCATGGATATGAGAGTTTCTATAGCTCATGTTTTTTATCCCCTTGAGTATTTTCTTCCTAATTCTGAATTTGATTCTATCAGTGATCCATCTGATGTAGTTGATATTTGTGTTATTTTTTATAGAACTCAAGATTATGGTACTCGGGCATGGCAACTGAAGTTTGAGGAGCTGCATGAGAAAAGTGAAGAACAAATTCCTTCAAGTGTGTAAGCACCCAAAGTTGAATTGAAGCCTCTGTCTAAGGGTTTAAAGCATGCTTTCTTTGGTCCATGTGATACTTTTCCTGTTATTATCTCATCTAAATAGTCTGAGTCTTAAGGTCAGAAATTAATTCAAACCCTAAGTGAGCATAAGTCAACCTTAGGTTGAGCATTGTTGATATAAAATGTGTTAGTTCCCTGGTCTGTTGTCATAAAATTAATTTGGAGGAAGGAACTAGCCCTCATAGAGACCGCCAAAGTAGGCTTAATCCCAGTATGAAAGTAGAGGTGAAGAATGAAGTGTTGAAACTATTAGATGCAAGAATCATATATCCTATTGTTGATAGTATATGGGTAAGTCCTACACAAGTTGTTCCTAAAAAGTTAGGTGTTACTATGGTGAAGAATGACCTGAGAAAGTTAGTCCCTACAAAACTTGTGACTGGGTGGCGAATGTGCATTGATTACAGAAAATTAAATGCTGCCACCAGGAAAAATCATTTTCCTCTCCCTTTTATTGATCAAATTCATGAGTGTGTGGCTGGTCACCCTTTCTATTGTTTCTTGGATGGTCATCATTTCACTTGTCCTTTTGGTACTTATACTTTTCATAGAATGCCATTTACATTGTGTAATGCACCTACTATTTTTCAACGTTGCATGATGAACATTTTTAGTGACATAATTGAAAATTGCATGGAAGTTTTTATTGATGACTTGACTGTTTTTTTATCTTCTTTTGATGCATGCTTATTGAATTTGGAGAGAGTGTTGACTCGTTGTGAGGAGAAGGAATTGATTTTGAATTGGAAAAAATGTCACTTTAGGGTACCTTCAGGTATTGTCTTAGGGCATATTATTTCTTCTAGGGGGATAGAGGTTGATCAATCTAAGATTGAATTAATCTCTATGTTGCCTACACCTAGGACAATAAAGGATGTGAGATTCTTTCTTCGTCATGCGGGCTTTTATAGGAGGTTCATACAGAATTTTTTCACCATATCTAGACCACTATGTGACATCCTAGCTAAAAATGCCCCATTTGAGTGGACACAAGCTTGTGAAGAGGCATTTGAAACGCTAATTGATAAGCTTACCTCAACACCCATAATGGAGTCATCTGATTAGACTTTACCTTTTGAGATCAAGTGTGATGCTAGTGACTTTGTTGTAGGTGCTGTTCTTGGACAACGAAGGGAGGGGAAGCCTTTTATCATTTACTATGCTAGTAGAACTCTAAATAGTGCTCAGATGAATTACTCCACCACTTAAAAAGAGTTGCTAGCTGTACTGTTTGCTTTGGATAAGTTTCGTGCTTACTTAATTGGTTCTCCTATTATTATTTTCACAGATCATGCAGCCCTTAAGTACTTTTTTACATAAAAGGATGCTAAGACGCGACTAATACGGTGGATTTTATTTTTGCAGGAATTTGACATCACCATCAAAGATAAGAAATGAATGGAGAATATAGTTGCTGACCATCTCTCGAGACTCACATTTGTGGATACCTCTGACCACCTGCCAAACATGGATGATTTTTCTGATGAGCATTTACTTTCTATTACTTTTCTACCATGATTTGCTTATATTGTAAATTATTTGGCTACAGGTGATATACCGATGGATTGGAGCGCTCAGAACAAGAGGAAGTTCATGAATGAGGTATGTAATTTGTATTGGGATGACCATTTTCTTTTCAAATACTGCCCTGACCAAATTTTAAGGCGTTGCATCCCTGATGAAGAGATTGTAAGTGTTTTGGAATTTTGTCACTCCCAAGCCTGTGGGGGCCATAGTTCAATGAACAAAACCGGTGCAAAAATTCTGCAATATGCATTTTATTGGCCTACCTTATTTAAGGATGCAAATATCTATTGTCACTCATGTGAAAAGTGTCAAAAGTTATGAGTTATGTCCCATCAAAATATGATGCCCTTAAACCCAATTTTAGTAATTGAAATTTTTTATTATTAGGGCATTGATTTTATGGGACCATTTCCTCATTCGTTTGGGTATCAATATATTATTGTGGAAATAAATTATGTGTTAAAATGGGTAATGGCAGCAGCTTGCGGGAGCAATGATAATAGGACGGTAATTAAATTTCTCAAAGAGAATGTATTATCTCGATTTGGTATACCACGTGCTATCATTAGTGACCGGAGTACACATTTTTGCAATCGTTCTTTTGAGGCTTTGATGAAAAAATATGAGGTGGTACATGAAATCTCTACTGCCTACCACTCTCAGACAAGTGGACATGTAGAACTTGCAAACAGGAAAATTAAGCAAATTTTAGAAAAAAAGGTCAACCCAAATTGCAAAGATTGGTCTTTGAGACTAGTTAATGCGCTTTGGGCCTACCGTACAGCTTTCAAAACTCCTTTAGGCATGTTACCTTATAGGCTTGTTTTTTTAAAGTCTTGCCACTTACCTGTGGAGCTCGAGCATCGAGTTTTTTGGGCCATCAAGCATTTCAATTTTCACATGGGAGAAACATGTAAGCTTAGAAAATTTCAGTTGACTGAGTTAAGGAGTTGAGAAATGATGCTTATGAGAACTCTAGAATCTATAAGGCTAAAATGAAAGTATTTCATGATAAAAAATATTTTGAGAAAAACATTTAAGTCTAATGATTGAGTGTTCTTATATGATTCTAGACTCCATAAGCACTCAGGAAAACTTCGGTCTAGGTGGACCGACCATTTTCTAGTGAAGAATATTTTTGCAAATGGGGCGATAGAAATATAGGATTCTAAGGATGGTTGGATCTTTAAAGTAAATAGTGGATGCCTTAAAGTATTAATTGATAGGCAAGTTCTGGAAGTGGAAGACATTCCACTTGTGGATCCAGTCTAACAACCTTAACCACACCATGCATGTATGTTTTTCTTTATTTGTTTTGTTTTATTCTTATTTTGTTTTATTTTCTTTCTTTTTTTTTTTTGTTTGTTGTTGTTTTCTTTGTTTTTATTTGCAGATTCATTTCATTTTGTCATTTCAGGTTACCATCTTTGGTGCTTAGCAAGCTATCCATGTTACTCATCAGGTGTATTGTACCATTTTTAGTTATTCCCCATTCAAATTTGATTCTTAAACATTGAGAATAATGTTTCATTTAAGTTGGGGGGTGGTGGTGCAAATTCAGTATTTAAAATGCTTGTGTGAACTTTGTGGCATATTTTCTTGTGTCAATTTTTTTTATAATTTGCATCGCACGTACATCATTTTCACATGTATACTCATTCTCAATCATAGACATCTTCGTGAACTTACCAAACTCACCATAATCATTTTTTGCTGAAGCATTCACAGAACCCCTAATGCACTCGTCTAAGTTTTGTGGTAAGATGGTGGTTTGACATATATAGGTATAGATTTTGCTTAAATATTCATGTGAGTTATGGAGAGGATTGAGAGTCTACAAATGCAGTAAATTATGATAAGCGTTCATTGATCTATTGAATCGGGCGTTTCGTTTGAGAATATCATTACATGGTTTGTGGTAAGATGATTGATATACTTGGGATATGATGAAGGTCAATTTAGAATTAACGTTTGAGCCTTTCAAGCCAACCCTTTGAATTATAGATCCTTAGTAGCCAACTTTGAGCCAAGAAATATATATAGCCTTTTTTCTTCATATATCTACATTATCCACACCTCTCTACATTAGAGTATAACATATATACTGATTTTTCCTACCCTTTTTACTTCTAAGTATGTACCAGATGTGGAGTTCTTTTTTTTTTTTTTTTTGCAAGGAATAAAAGAAAAAAGAGAGAGAAAAAATGAAAGAACATGAGTTACAAGGTGTTCAAGTGAATGAGCTTCAAAGGCAGCAATACCACAATACCAAGGCTGGATAGAAGTAGCAGAATATCAAGGTGACATATACTTGTTCACCAAATTGTTGAATTGAAAATAAAAAAGTAATAAATGAAATAAAAGGGCGTCATTCGGTGATTTAAAAGGTTAAAGAGTACATCAAATGAGAGATGTGGTTTATTGGGGTGTTCAATAAGATTCCTTAGGTACGTACTTGAAAGTTTTTGAATCATTTTCCTTTTGCTTGTCATATAGCCTAACCTAAGCCACATTACACATTTTGTTTTGATTGTTCTGATCCCAAGTAAGCCTGTGGAAAGAATGGTCGAATTCTCATTTGTTAGTGTTCCTATCATAAGATCAATGCTTGCTTGTTACTTATTCATAAGTACCTAAATCTTCATATGATTGTGTGTATACCACTTGTCAACTCCATAAAGAAAACCCTTACATGAAACACTATTATACCCGTGAGTTATGGCGTTGAACCTTTTGCTTAAGACGTTCTTGATGTTGCATGTCTCAAGGTTAGTGGTAAGATAGTTATGGCTTGGAAAATACACACACACTCTGTAAATTGCTGTAAATGGATTGATCTTGATAGGTTATTGGATTCCTTCGTTTGTTTTGACATGTGAATCTGGAAAATGTGAATTGGTGGCCTATTTTAGTGATTCTCATCTATTTCATTTCTTTAGTATAGAAATTGCTAGGGACTAGCCATAAGCAAGTTGGGGGGTGTGATGAGTGTACGAAAGTGAACTCTAAATACCTTATTAGTGGACTAAAATGCTAAAATGTGATAAGAATTAATGGGTATTCTTGAATTGAGTTTCTATTTACTTTGGGATACTCCTAAGCAGATTCTTATAAAAGAGTAAGTCAAAACCTAGTCAAATTCAAAGGAGTTTCTATTTATTTTGGGATACTCCTAAGCAGATTTGCGCTAATTGGTTTATTCTTCCAAACTATTCAAATTTTTTCACACTCAAACTTCTTATATTTCTTTTTACAAAAGGGATAGTTCCATAAAATCTTTGCAAAAAGTGTTTGTACGGCATGACTTAGGCCCTGTTTGGAACTTGGACTGAACTGGGACCAACTCAATTCAATATAATTTTAAGCTGAGTCTAACATCTAAACACTCAACTCATAAATTACTAAACTCAACTCAACTCAAAACCTCTTTACATGTGGGACCCATAACCTTTTTCAACTTAACACATCTTTACACGCAGGACTTATAACCTTTTTCAACTTCTCAAAAATACATCTAAACTCATCTTAACATCCAAACACATCTAAACTTATGTCGTGCCTTGAATTTTTAAAAGTTTCTAAGTTGTTTTTCCTTGAGATTCTTTTGGGAATTAATTAATATGAAGGAAAACCACTATTTTTTGTAAACCTTTCTGTAAACCTTTAATAAAACGAAGGAAAAAAAAACTTATTATTTCATTTTTTTTTATATTTACTTTATTTTTTTAGGGAAATCAACATTCTTGTCCAACTTAGATGTCATTTCGATAGTAAGTTGAGATAAGATGAGTTGAGCAAACTACCCTGGCTTCAACCTCAAAAACCATTTCACATGCTTCATTAGATGACACCATCAACCCAGCTGCTTCACTAAACGACATCAACACCTTAGCTACTGATCACAACAGCTCCACCATGTCAGCTCCTACTCTAGAGCCTTTTGGAATAACATAGAATAGGCTTGGTACATGCCCTCTTGGCACGCTTGTAATATTCTGGCAGACACCATAACCAACTCTGCTACAAAGGGCAGTGCATTGCAGTGCACTCCACCTGCTCGTACAAATGCCAGAGTTGGTTAAGATTTCTTTTGTATATATATATATATATATATATATATATATATATATATATGACATGTACACAGCAAATTAATAAATCAAATGAGAATCACTTTATTCCTTCATCTCTAAAAATTTTACATGGTACCAGAGCTGGATGCGACCAATGTCTCTTCCCATGGCCAACGAAAATCCTTCTCCTTCTGAAAAAAAATTCTCTTCCCTCCACCACCTTCCAACTCCCAAGTAACTTTTTCCATATTGTCTCAGTTAAGCTTGGTTTAGACAACTAACTTCTCTGGCACACTCAAATAATCCCTTACCTCCTTGGCCAAGAACGTTTTCAGTTCATTGATGGGTCCACTCTTCCCCCACCTCCCATTCTTCCCATCTCATCACCTTCATAGTCTTGCTCATCTATTCCTCTACCCAATCCAACCTACCTCCAATGGCATCGCACCTACCAACTTCTGCTCAATGCCCTGCTTTCTTCCTTAACCAAACCTATTCTTGCCCAAGCTATAGCTGCTCAAACTTCACATGAGCTATGGATAACTCTCGACATTATGTTCACCTCCCAATCCCAAGCCAGAATTTTCCAAATCCATCACCAGCTCACCAATCTCAAAAAAGGCTCCCTTTCAGTGACAAATTACTATCGGAAAGTTCGTCTCCTCTCCGACACCATGACCACTATTGGAGAGCCTCTACGCAACTCTGAGGTTGTATCTTATCTTATAAATGGCCTTAACTCTGAATATGAGTCCTTTGTTGTCTCAATTACCACACAACCTACTCCAATTAGCTCAGTCGAATTATTCAACCTCCTCCACACTTTTGAAAGTCATCTTTCCCTTACCTCTCTACAACAAGGCCTCCTTCCCACTCCTTCCGCTCATGTTACTACTACTTTTTCTCCCTCAAATGTCTATGGTGGTGGTCGCAGTGGCCATCATGGTGGTCGATACAATAACCATGGTGATCGTTTTCGTGGTGGCCGATTCTTCTCATCTCCTCAACCTCCATCACTGCCTTCAAACAAGCCTAACTGTCAAGTTTGCAACAAGGTGAGTCATGTAGCGCTTCAGTGCTCTGCTTTGATCAAGCCTACCAGTTTGAGCCACCATGTTCTCTCCTTACTCACTATACCAGCTCACAGTCCCTCTTTAATTGTCAATGGTATCCTGACTCTGCAACCACAAACCATCTAACATCTGACCTTCAAAATTTAAACCTCTCTATTGAACCATATTCTAGTCCCGAACATATTTGTGTTGGTGACGGCACTCCTCTTCCAATTACTCACATCGGTGACTCTCAACTTTCTACTGCTTCTTCTAATTTTTTGCTACGTAAATTACTATATGTTCCTCATATAACCAAGAATCTTATTTTGGTTCAATAATTTTGCAATGATAACTTTATTTTCTTCGAGTTTCATGCCTCTAATTTCCTTGTGAAGGCCAAACAGACGGGAACTCTTTTGCTCCAAGGACCACCTACAATGGCCTCTACCTTTTTCATCCTCCAAAGTTGACACAATTTGATCCTGTTGCTCTGTTTGGTAAACGAACAACCATAACTCAATGGCATCACCGCCTTGGTCACCTAACTCTTCAGCTTGTCTCGCAAATCCTACGCATCAAGTGTTTGCCATTTATCCCCTCTCAACCAGATTTTTTTTATTCCACTTGTCCTCCTGCCAAGTGTAGGCAACTTCCTTTGAACAATTCTGTTAATCGGTCTCTAAGACCTTTGCATTTAATTTTTGTGGATGTTTCGAGACCATCCCCTTATTTATCAAGAGACAGTTTCAGTTACTATATTTCCTTTGTAGATGATTATAGTAGATATACTTGGTTTTATCCAATTGCTCCCAAAGGAGATGCTACTTCTACTTTTCTGCCTTTTCAATCCCATGTTGAACGTTTATTGAATACTAAAATTAAAAATGATCAAAGTGATTGGGGCGGTGAATTTCGACCCCTAACTCGTATTCTCAATTCTCAAGGAATTTCACATCGTCTCTCTTGCCGTCATATCCACCAACAAAATTGTGTGGTTGAGCGAAAACACCGTCACATTATTGAAACGGGCCTTGCTCTCTTAGCAACCGCATCACTTCTCTACAAATTTTGGACCGATGCTTTTCAAACCGCAGCATATCTCATTAATTTAATACCATCTCCCTCTCTTAAAAACAAATCTCCTTATTTTATTCTTCACAAAAAAGACCCTGATTACTCTTTTGTTAAGGTTTTTGGGTCTGAGTTTGAGTGTTGGCCCAACCTTCAGCCCCCTATAATAATCATAAAATCCATTTTCGTTCATCCTCATGTCTTTTCCTTGGATAGTTCTATTCATAAAGGTTACAAGTGTCTTCATCTTCTCTTAAATCGGTTCTATATTTCTCGTGACATTATTTTCAATGAAAATTCTTTTCCTTATACTAATTTTTCACCATCGGGCCCAACTTCCACACAACACACACATACGGTTCTACCTATATCTTCCTTTCCCATCTTGGGCCCTCCCCACTCCAACTCATTGCCTAGCCCATCTTCAAATTTCGGCCCACCCCTCACACTCGGCCCATCCCCTCATTTTTCTTCCCCTTCCTCTGATAGTCCTTCCAGTCAATCCTCTTTCTCGAATCCCTCTTCCCGATTCCAAATCTAACCCACCATCAAATCGTCCAAGATCACCCATTATCACAAGGTCTAAAACCAACTCATCTCGTTCTAAACAATTTTCCGATGGCCATATTCCCTATCCTCCACCATGACACTTCCTCACCTCCTCCATCAAAATACCAGAAGAAACCACCTCTTATTCCATTGCTTCTCATTTTGCCGAATGGCATGGCGCCATGAAAAATGAATTACACGCTCTCCTTCAAAATCATACATGGATCCTTGTTCCCCCTCCCCCTTTTTCTAACATTGTTCACTGCAGGTGGGTCTTCCGAACCAAACACCATGTCAATGGTACTATCAAAAGGCGTAAAGCATGCCTCATCGCCAATGGCTTCTATCAACAAGAGGGCCTTGATTACTCTGGGACTTTCAATCCGGTAGTCAAGCCCACCACGATCCGGTTGGTCCTCTCCCTTGTTATTTCCCATGGCTGGCTGCTTAGTCAACTTATCGTCCAGAACACTTTTTTTCACAATGACCTTCATGAAACTGTGTACATGGCACAATCGATTGGCTTTGTCCACCATGAACACCCTCATCATGTCTGCTGCTTGCAAAAGGCCATTTATGGCCTCAAGCAAGCCCCTCGTACATGGTTTGCACAACTTAGTTCTCAACTCTGCGAGTATGGTTTCCTTCCATCTAAAGCTGATCCTTCCTTGTTCATATATTCTTCTAATTCTGTTTTAATTTTTGACTTTGTGTATGTGGATGACATTATTGTCACCAGCTCTCATGTCTCTCAAATTTATCATCTCATTAGCTATCTTGGATCTAGGTTTCCAATTAAAGACTTAGGGAAATTATCCTTTTTCCTACGAATTGAAATCTCTTATCTACAAGATGACATCCAATTTTCCCAGCGAAAATATATTTGTGATATTCTCTCCTGGACCAACATGCTATCTAACAAAGGAGTTACACCTCCAATAGCAACTTCCACTCAGCTTTCACTCTCAGATACTCCATCCTTCACTGATCCAACACTTTATTGAAGGGTTGTAGGGAGTCTCCAGTACTTGTCATTAAAAGGACCTGATCTAGCTTTTGCTGTTAATAAAATTTCTCAAATCATGCACAACCCCAAAAACACCCACTGGCAAGCTATGAAGCGGCTACTTAGATACCCCAAACAGACCTTAAATTTTGGCCTCTTTCTTTCTAAATCAGCTTCCCTTCAACTCTAAGCCTTTTCAGATGCCGATTGAACAGGTTGCCCCGATGACCGCCACTCTACCAGTGGCTTCTGTATTTTTCTTAGTAAAAATCTTGTCTCATGGAGCTCCCGTAAGTAATGAACTGTTGCTTGGTCTAGCACCGAGGCTGAATATAAGGCACTTGCCAACACCACCACAGAGTTGCTTTGGATTCAGTCTCTTCTCAAAGAATTATGCATCTTTCTTTCTAAAGCTCCTCTTCTTGGATGCGATAACCTCGATGCTACTTGTCTCTCCCTTAATCTTGTTGATAAGTGCTATTTTTATGTGATTTTTATCACTCTTTTAATTATGCAAAGTGTCATTTTCCTTCAATCCTATTGATTTTATTTTATTTCTACATATTTTTATTAATTTTCTTGGATTTGAATGAATGAGAAGAGTTACTGCAAAAGGAGAGCATTTTGGTACAAAAAAAGAGACTAAGGATTCAAACCGACGAGAGGCAACAAAGAGATTTCTCGCGCCCAAAGGCGAGAAGGCTTACCACTCGGTAGGCGAGGAGTGATCTCCACGCCTGTTCATTTGTGATCTCCGTGCCAGTTATATTCAACGCACATGGCTTCAACCTGATGGGATCCTCCCGAGTTCCGTACTCAATCTGTTAACTACCAAATCCTCCTGATTTCCGCATATCAAGTCGAATATCATTGAATTTTCTGTTTTTTATAAATCCAATATTCTTGGGATATTTTTTTTTCCTTCCATGTTAAATTTATCTTTAGAAACTATTTTTCAGATTTTTAGGCTAGATTAGACCTGCATTATCTTGTTTCCAGATTTGTATTTTTACATCTATTTAATCCCATATTGTTGGATGAACTAGTTCTTCTTGATCTTTTTCTTTCTACTTTAGAGTCGATTTTTTAGAGTTTGCGTTAGAGAGTCTAGAATTCTTTTAAGGAGGCGGATCTAGAAGGCAGAAGCGAGAGCTACATGATTCTTTAACCAACTCCAACGAAGAACATTATTGTTATTCTTTGCAATTTCATTATGAACTAGTTTTGTTTTCTAGAGTTTTGATATAACCTAGCATTGAACACAGTTTATATTTCAAGTCATTTTATTTTCAATATTTCCATGATTGAGTGTTTATTCCCTATTCTTAATGCTCACAATTTTCTAGCTAACTATTATTCGATCTTTTGGATTGCAATGAGACGGAGAGGTGATTTGCAATTAAAGCTCTAGGATTAAACACCATTAATTGAGCGAAACCATAGATGATTTACCGCGACTAGTGTGATTTTCAAGAAAAATCCAAGGAACTTAATGAGTTACTAATTAATTAAATTCACATAGAGATATGAAATTATTAATTGGAGATATTCTTGATATTGTTTGAGAGAAAACATTAAATAATTAATGGATTTTTATCATCAATATGAGATAATTGGAATTCTATGACAATGAGATTTAATTGTGTATGATTTGCTAGGTGAAATCAAACGCTCTAAATCTATTCTTATACCTTTAAATTCTTAGTTTTGATGCTCCTTTATTTAGTTCAATTTAGATAACTCTTTCTCCAATTGTTGGTTTTCCAAATAGTAATTAATTTAATCAATTTCAATACTCAATAGCATCATTATTCCCTGTGGGTTCAATATCCGTTTTCTTTAAAACACTTTACTACTTGTTTCAATTCTATGCACTAGCAAATATATTTTATACAAACACCTGTCCTCCATTCAGTCACGAAACACATGGAAATTGATTTCCATTTTGCAAGTGATAGGGTTATTGCCAAAGAACTTCAAGTTGCTTTTTTCCCCTCCAAAGATCAATTGGCGGACATTCTCACCAAGCCCTTAGTCTCAACCTGTTTTCATTCACTATGAACGAGCCTTAATTTGATTAATACACCGTTAGGCTTACGAGGGTGTATTGAGCAAGCTGCCTTGCCTTCAACCTCTAAAACCATTTCAACTGTTTCATCAGACGACATCATCAACCCAGCTGCTTCACTAAACGGCATTAACACCTCAACTGTTGATCACAACAGCTCCACCATGTCAACTCCTACTCTAGAGCCTTCTAGAATAACTTTGAATTCGCTTGGTACATGCCCTCTTGGCACACTTGTAATATTCTGGCAGACACCATAACCAACATTGCTACAAAGGGCAGTGCACTACAGTGCATTCCACCTGCTCGTACAAATGCCAGAGCTGGTTAGGATTTCTTTTGTATATATATACGACATGTATACAACAGATTAATAAATCAAATGAGAATCAATTTATTCCTTCATCTCTGAAACTTTTACAAGATAAAAGTTGAAAATTGAATAAAATATTGTTAAAATATTTTTTTTTTAATAATATTATTATTTTGGGATTTGAAAAAGTTGAATTGTTCATTATATTTTATGTGAAATTTTGATAAAGTTGTAATGATAAGATGAGATGAGATAAACCACTTCTTGTATCCAAATCTTGTTGCAACTCAATGAGTTGTTAGTGTTATGATAAGAAAATTTCGACTTCTTCTGTCCAAATGTTTAGAATTTTACTCTTTTTGTAAGTTTTGTAAAACCCAAAACCCTTTAAAGACCGACCGTGGAACCAAATTAGTTACCCAACTCCTCTGTTTTGAACTCATTTCTAGTACAAATCAATTTCCTTCTTAGTTACTCGGTAGAGCACACCTTTCATACTTAATTAAAAGGGCAAACTCCTCAAAGTCACTTTTTTTAATGGTGACTTCATTTGTTAGAGTATTTTTCTCTCACTAATTTGAAATATCATGTTTAGCATTCGTGCACCCTAAGGTCGTGAAAAGGGACAAACCGAGCTATATACATTTACAATTAGATCAATATGTAACTCTATATATAATATTCTATCTATAAGACAAATGAATATTTATTATTTATGACAGGTTGTTTGTAACGAGAATGTCTGACCAACTACTCATTTTTCTCTTGATGGTCATGAGTCTCGCCTTTGCATTTTACATTTTGAAGTTGTGTTTCAGAATTAGCAGGTGATTTTTAAAGCGATCAAAGTATTTTAAAATCCACAAAATATTTTAAATATCCAAAATTATTTTAAATGGCGTATTTTTAGTGTTATTGAACCAAACCTAATTTTTAAAGTAAGTCTCTTCATATTTTTGGAGCTTGAAAACAATATAGTTTTAGAAAATCATTTTATTTAAATGATTATATTTCTTTGAGAATATTATTTAATATTCATCATTTTATTTTATGATGAAAGATTATATGTTTAGAATCAAAGTTGGATTTTAAAGTAATCTTATGGTATTTCTATTTTAATTCTTATTTTTAGTTAGTTTATTTTCAGTGTTTAATTTCCATCATTAGATCAATTTGGAGACCCCTAGATAAAGGGTTGGGATTAAATTCCAAAATCCTAATTCACCCCCCCCCCCCCCCCCATTTTCCCTCTTCCCTCTCTCTCATCCACTCCCTCCAATTGCACCCATCTCTTTCCCCAATTCCTCTTCTTCCCTTGGTCTCCCAGTGCTGCAATAGCCCAGCTACGCCACCATTGCAACCCATCACCGGCGATGACCTTTTCTCCCTGGCCACCCCTTCTTCCTCCCCCAGCCCCCACACCACTCTCTCTCTCTCTCTCTCCCCCCAAATCTGGCCCACCTCTCTCTTTCTTCCCTGTTTCCTCATCCATGGGCTCAACCCTTCTCTTCCCTGTGTTGCCGCAATGGCACTAGCCTCGAGCCATGAGTCGTCACCTCGACCACCACCTCCCTTCCCCAGGTCCACCAATGCACACCTAGCCCTCTCGAATCCACGCCTCTCCTCCCTCTTTTATGTTTTTCTCACTGTTGTGGCCACCCATGACCACCCCTCTCAGTTCTCCCTTCCAAGATCCCTTTTTTCCCCTGCCACCACCGTCAGTCTCCCCAATGGCCTTTCCACCACCACCCACGACCATCACTGCCTAGCCACCTCACGTTGCCCTGAGCTCCACCACCATGCCCCATTGCCGCACTCGAGAAACCCTAGCTCCAGTCCCTCCAAAACAGCCTTTTGTTTTAGGGCACGACAGTGACCACCAAGGGGCACTCACCACCCAAATCAGTGGCTTTTGACGCCATGGGATCTTACCGGATGGCAAGAAATGTGACGTTTCAACCCCGGTGTATGGTATATTTCCCTCTCTTTTCCCTCGATAGTTTATCATGCTCATGAAGTTTAATTGGTGTTGTGAACTGTGTTCTTTGTTGTGATGTGTTGTGTTGTGAGTTGTGGACAGAGTAGTTGGTGGTAGTTGTATAATTGAAGTGATGGGATTATATGCGAGATGCGTTGTTGTTGTGAAGTGTGAAGTTCTGTAGTGTGAAGTGATGGGGCTGTTATGCAGTGTGGATTGTGAGGTGAAGTATTGGGATTACTGTGAACAGTGCTCTGTGGAGTAGTTTGCATTGTGGCTATAAATAGTGTAAAGTAACGGAATTTTGCAGTTGTGACGTAGTGGTGGTATGGCAGGATGTTATGAAGTGATGGGGTTAAATATGAAGCTGTGTTGTGTGAAAAATGGGATGATGGTGCAGTTGTGAAATGGCGGGTTGCAATGTGAAGTGATGGAATCACGGTGCAGTTTGGAAGTGGTTGTGAACTATGTGACGTGATGGGGTGTGTAGTTGTGAATTGGTGGTATGTCGTGTTAAGTGTCAAGATAAGCTATATAGTTGGACAGATTGCATGAAGTGTCATGTTGGATGGGTTTGAGTGGGACATTAGTGTCGATGTGTATGGGGCTTGTTTATACAAGCAAGCGTTTTAGTGGATTATATGTTGATCTTAAGTGATAAAAAGGATATGGTACATGAGTAAATTGGTTAGACACATGTGCCAGACAGATTTACCATATATAATGAATAGTCTGTCCTAAGCATGAGTACACAATGTTTACACCTCAAAGTTGGTTTTAAGTTGTGTACTATGCTTTGTTGGAAATTTCGATGAAGTGATGGTTAGATTATGCATGAATGGGGGAAAAGATGTATGTATTGACTAAGGTTGAGTCGTATAACTTGGTTGGTTCAAGCTATACACCGGAATCGATGGTTTGGTAAGAGAGTGTGATGGAGGTGATAATGTGTCTTAACTTTAAAGTGAATCATGGAGGTTTACTTTAAAGAATAAGCACTTGAATTAGAATGATATGTATTGGAAATGCGACAACAAGTGAGTCTCAAGCTATAGGTTTGAGAATTTTGAGAAACGTGATAAAGGAAAGCATAGAAGATAGAATTGAATAGTTGAGTGCGTCTAAGTGAAGGAAGTCCCAAGTCAAGAGTAGTTTATGTATTTTTTAAGTTTAGCTACTTATGCACTTGAGAAAAGAAATGACGCTAAGTTATGTATGCATATAAGTTGCCATATGACATGCACATGAATGGACTACATGAAATGAATATAGCATGGAGTCCATGTAAGTATTATGTTCATACTCTTATAGAGTTTCTTAAATGATGATATGAAATGAAAATGAAAAACTTTTATGAAAATATTCTTTTATGCAATGAAGGAAACGAAATAATGTTTTATAAAAGTATGCCAAGTATTAATGTTTAAAGGTATATGTATGTAATGGCCTTCTTTGACAACCCCTATTTATGTACCCAAAGTAATAGTTGTATGCATGTGAATGGATGTTATATGTAGTATCTGTTGTTTTTGTTTTCCATGAAATGAAATGTTGAGGTTTATGCTTGATGTTTAAATGATGCGATGAAAGTGTATTTAAATGACGCTATGAAAAGATATTTAAATGAGACTATAAAATGAATTTTAAATGATGCTATGAAATGATGTTTAAGGGATGCTTTGAAATGATATTTAAATGAAGATGTTTATGCATATGCTTTTAAATGGTATTTATGAAATGAAATGGACTGATAACTAAAATGAATGAAAAGGAAATGACTGAAAGGAAAGGAAATGAAATGAATGAATGTTTTAATTTATGAAAATACGTAACGGCTATGACTGAATGAATGAATGATGGTACCAATGGACTTGGTAGATTGCAATTTCGGGTAAGTAGTACTAGTAGTGTATCCAGTGCTACCCCTGACTGAAAGGGATTTCTAATCTGTGGCCACGGGCGAAATCTTGGTCCAAAAGACCGCTAGCCCTAACACACGGGGTGTAACAGTGTGTATCGGCCAGAGAAAAAATTATAACAGTTAGATTGAATGTTGTGTAATCATTTAACTCTTTATGAAAGATGTACAAGGTGGGAGAAATGTTTTTTGAGAAATGAAAACATTTTTAAAGAAAAACCTCACATTATAATGTTTTCAAAGGAAATGAATGTTTTATGTAAAGTATGTAGAAGAATGATAAATGCATAAATAAAAACCTATGTTAATATATTTTTACAGTATGAGGTAATGTTTTTTAAGCATTCAACTCATTTTGTTTTTATATATGCCCCTAATGAACAAAATGAATAAGAAGCGTCAGGATAGACATGACCCAAGAAAAAAGTGACGGAAGCCTAGGCCTATTTTGTGTAATGTATGGAAGTCAATTTTTTGTAAAAGACCTTTTAATTCAAGTTAATGATTTTCGCTGTAAACTCTCTTTTAATTTATAAAACATGTTTCAAACTCTAAATATAAAATCTTTTATATCATGGAAAGGAAAGGAAAAAAGTTTTAAAATGGTCAGTAGTTTCCATCTCCTTTTCTTAAATTATTTCTTAAAGTTTCACCACAAGGACGAACGTTACAGAATGATTAGTAATAATAAAAATTGATTTATTTTAACAAAAAATAAATATTTTAATAATAAATAAATAATTATAAATAAATAATTTTTTTTTAATGTTAATTATGAAACTGATGAATATGACTGCAAGCAGTACGAACACATACATTCACATCACAGCTTTTATAAATGCCATATTAGTCGTTGCATGCTTTCTTATCAACACAACAAAGAAGTTGAAAGTTGTACCCTATTCTGGGTTTTGAAAGACGAGTAGTACTACTGGAAAGGGATTGATGTTTCTTTTGTTACTCAATTCATTTTAATTTATTTTAATTTATTATTATAATTTTTTTAAATTTTGATATAAAATATAATAAATAATTTAATTTTTTTAAATATTAAAATAATATTAATATTAAAAAATAATATTCTAATAATATTTTATCATCTCAACTCAATTCAACGTTCAAATTCAACATTAAAGAGAATGATCGAAAGTAGTGCAGCATTCATTATTAGCTAATATGCCGCATTTTGTCAATTCGTTTTAATCGTTTAAGTATTTAATTTTTTTTTTATAATTAAAAAAAAAATTTAATGTATAGATATTTTTTTATTTTTTAAAAATATTTAAATATATTAAAAAATGTAAAAATAAAAAAAATAAAAAGAAAGATTTGTGTTTACGAGTATGCTAACAGTTAAAACTTGACGACACGTTGCTACTGCCCATTCATTTATTCTTGCTATACAGTACTGGTATTATTTTTTTTTTATTTTTTTATTTTTGGCTCACTTTCATGGGCTGGATCATATGATCAGGAAATCATGCATGCTGCATGTAGAATTATTGCCGGTGGGGGTGACTTCAGAGCTAGCTCAACAACATACGCGCGCGAGAGATAGAAATAATGAGAAGTATTGCTGATGACACGGCGAGGAGGAAATGCCGACGTAATACGTAAGCGAGAGGTGGAAAGGACGTCATTAGCTTAAAAAGTGTGGTAGCTTTCAACCACTAACCATTAACAAGCACATCTTCACCTACCAATATCCATTTCTTCTTCATCTGCTCTCCCCCACCAAACCCCTCTCTCTATACATCCATCTCCCCCCACAAAACTTATGTTCTTTTCTCACTTGTAGTTTCTTTATAAAATATATTTTTTAAAATATTATAACCTGTAATGTGTTTTCAATTTAAAAAAAAATTAATTTAATCATAAAAAAATTTCTCAAAAATAAATCTACAAACTAACGTGACTTGATATGGTACGATATCAGATATTAAAATTACTTTTATTGTAAAGTAGATCTATTAACGTATTACATAAAATTATGTCAGTTTGTAAGTTCACTTTTATAAAATCGTTTATGGCTATACCATTTTTCTATCACAAATTGTTTGTGTTTTCGAGCACTAATTTGGTGTTATGCAAGGAATATATAAGGGTTCATATGTATGTATGAATGTTGTTGTTTTTGTTGTTTGTTTTGCATAAAGAAATTAAAAAAGTTTGGTAGTGAAAATGACAGATTGAAGAATAGATTTGACATTTAGGGTAGATGATGGATTAATTTGTGGTTCTTAGAACAGCAGAAGTTCATTGAAATAAGCCAAAATGACTTTATCTTAAAGACTTTTTTTGTTTGAGTAATGTTAAGTTGTCGTTCAGTAGTGATCGTTGTATGTGTCGTTTAAGTAAAATTTATATTTTTTTTAATATTTTTTTAATATTTTTAAATATTTAAAAAAAAATCAATATACTAATAATTATTTTTTTAATTAATAAATAAAAAATTAAATATATGAATAATCAAAATAAGAAGGTGAAGTAGCATTGTTTTTTTTGTTTATCAACAAAATTAAATGCTGACTGTAGGTGGGTGTTTTGGGACCCTTTTTTGTCGGTTGGTGTAAAAGTAAAAAAATTAATTATATATATATATAATAATGATAATAAATGAATCAATAAATAAAGCCCAGTCTTGGTCTCAACCTTGACTTGTTTGATGCAGCAATCAAGTTTGAAACTACAATTTGCTCCCCTTGGTTGGTGAGCAAAACTTTTTGCAGCTTCCAAGCTAGCAATTCATTTGCATGCGCGGATTGACTCGTTTCTTGTTTTGAGCTAGGTGTCCTACAATCTTCAAAAAGTCAAAAAAACAAAAAATCCCACAGTCTACCTACATTTTCTCATCTTATAGTGATTAGTTTTTTCTTTGGAAAATGTTAAATTTACTTAAAAAAAATTTATAAAAAATTTACTTCTCCACATGGTAGTTATTAATATATTAAAAATCATAAAATTTGAATTTAAAAAAAAAAAACTAATAAAATAAGTCTTGTAAGTAAAACTGTAAGTACATGTAGCACTATTCCTTTTCTTTCTAGTTGACGTGACTTCATGTGATATATTAAATCTATTTTACTATAAAAATAACTTTTCAATGTGATGTACTGCATCAAGTCATATCAATTTATGAGTTTACTTTAATGTATTTCCTTTGTAACTAAAATATTTTTCCAAATATGCAACTAGGACGGTTTTTATTTTTCATTTTTAAAGGAAATATTGAAAAAATAATATAAAGATATAATTCACATTTGTTTTAATATGAATTTTTTTTTTATTTAATATACATTTTATCTGCACTTTTTAATATTATTTTATTTAATATAAATATATATTTGTCTAAAAATTAAGCTTAGCCCCTATGAAGATAATTATTAGCCCCAAAAAAAGGTTCCGTTTTGACATTAAACTGAGTTAAGTTTTTTTATAAATAGTAGTGAGTTAAGATAATAAAATGGATTTTGTAGACTCCACATAAAATGAGTTTAAATGTGTTTGGATATTAAAATAAATTTAGATATATTTATGAAAAGTTAAAAAAGATTGTGAGTCTACGTGTAAAGAGATTTTGAGTTGAGATGAGTTCAGTATTTTCAGAATTTGATGTTTAGATATTAGATTTAATTTAAAATTAGACTGAATAGAGTTAAATCCAGATGAATTAAACAACCAAAGTGAGTTGAACTCAACAGTAACAACTCAGTAAAGTTTATTTACTGCTATAACCCACAATCCGTTTAAATATTTGTAACAAAAACTATGGAGAGATAATTTTTGAATTATTTCTGCTTGACTATATTGGAATCTTAGCGTGTTTTTCTTTTATCTCTTATCTTTTTTTAACTTAATTTTATTTCCAATATTGAAATTTTGGATAAAATTTAAATATATTTTGTTATTCATGCTTCGGCCCTTCGTGGTAGAAAAATTATGATTCGGTCCCTACTACTAGTAAATCCAACCCCTTAATCCCTAAAGAGTGGGGGTAGCTAATTTGCCCCTTTATTATTTATTACCTTAGCTAAGATTTATAAAAATTAGTATCTTGCATGTATTATTATTTAGAATAATGCTCGATATAGTTTGAGATGTGCAAGTCCCACGTATTTATTTTGAAAAAGATAGGATTTATTATTAAAAAATAATTTTTTTATGTGGATCTCAAATTTATCTATTTTTTTGAAATATATATACATCAGACTTGCACACTCTAAAACTGTATAAATTATGTATTATTTATATAATCTTTAATCGCTGTTTATATGCAACACTATATAATATCTACACATTATATGGTACAAATTAATTGGAAACAATATCCCATTTTAATTTTCATCAGTAAGACAAAAACCTCATCCTCTTTATTGTCTAGCCAAGAAATGGAAGCAATTTCTATATCAAGGAATAATTGCTAGTTATTGCATGGCACATCAAGCATGTGTCAATGCCTTCCTCGGAAATTAATTACTATATTAAACAATATTAATTGCTAGTTGTATACATACAAGCTGTAATCAATTCAAGTCGAGTTGAGTGTCATTATTTTTTTTTTTTTTAATATTATTAGTCAAATTCGAAATTATCACACCATCCAAATCTCTACTTAGACTGGGGATTTAAACCACAGCTATCACATTATAAACATGATTTTCCTCCCCTTATATTTTTAAATATTTAAGATGTCTTCGTTTTAAAATAAGAAAGTAATATTTACAAAATAATAAATACATACCATGTTTACATAAGTTTAGCATGTTTTTTTGTTTAGACTTAACTAATTCAATAAATGAACTGATGCTCTCGACTCGAATTGTTTACAGAGTCTTGACATTGTTTATTAGCAACCCTAGTTGACATCAAACCAATATTTATAAAGAATTCCAATAATAAAAAAAAAAAAAAAACAATTTTATTCGGATCTAACATCTTGGTTTTTAACAGTGAGACAGGACAGTTATAATTTTCAAGAATGACAGGTAACCTTACATCAAAGAAATGAATCTAAACCACCATTATCATATATACCTCTATGATGGTATGATTTGGACACATCACATCTACCCTACCATAATGTACTTATCACAAATTGGTTTTTCTGACTAAGATTGAAATGTTAATTTGATTTTGAGCCACTGACATTAATGTTGGTATCATTGTACTATTTAGGTAAAAAAAAAAAAATTAAAAAAGAGAGAGAGAAGTTAGTTCAAAGACATGACAAATGACAAGTTGCAAAGAAGCATATATTCTAATGGGGCATCAAATCAGAGTATATTGATTTTTGCATTAACAAATAACAACTACACTCTGTCTTAAAAATAAATAAATAAATAAATAAGCTTTTCAGTCGCCACATGAGACTGCCGTGTGAGCTTGAAATTCAGTACACAATTTAAAGAAAAAAAAAAATGAGGCTGCAAATATAAAATATCGTTCAATTTTCTATTTTTGAAACTCTTTTTAGAAATTACCCAAACATTTAAAATACAAATAAATGATTGGGTGGATAGTATTGACACTTACACATAACCACCACAAAATTTAGTGGCATATTCTCGTCTTCTTCTTCTTCTTCATCATCATCATGGCCTACTTACATTCATTCTTTCGTACATACATTGATTTCTTTTTCTAACCCACCAAACAGTTCCTTCATTTCTTGCTTGCTTTTCTTCTCCATCCATCAAATACAATTTAAGATTTTTTTTTTCAAGAAAATAGAAAAGAAAAATGATAATAAAAAAAATAAAGAAGTAAAATGATTAGAATATATGTTGTCTTTTTTTTTTTTTTTTTAATTATTATTTGTTTGGGATGGATTTTGCTAATCTCCTCGGGAGGGGCACCAAGGCGTCATGTCCATGGGATAGCTGCCCAGGACCCTCAAGAAGGAGGTGAATTCCTGCACCTCCGCCAGAGCGTTCTGTGCTCTGACTTCCGCCATTGAAGCCTCGAAGTCCACATAGAACATGTACTCGAAATGCTTCGCTGTCCCCTCGTTCTCGTCGTCCACCAACCGGATCGGGCGGTTCCTGTGCGGCCTCGACTCGATCTTCGTCAGGCTTATGTTCCTGAAAGCAAACGCCGACAGCACCTTAAACAGAACCGACGTCCCCTTGTCGTGCGCGAACACAATGCTCGTCTTAAATGGCCGGTCCGTCCTGGGTATAATCGGCTCTCGGGCCAGCATCACGAAACGGGTCACGTTGCTCGAGTCGTCCTGGATCCCGTCTGCCAGAATGTTCATGCCGTACAAATCGGCGGCGCGTGCGCTAGCGATCGCAGCCGTATCGCGCAGGTTGTTTGCGGCGACGAACTCGGCTGCCCCTGCTGTGTCGTCCACTGCCTCGCGCGCCACGTTGAGGCCGAGTTTGGTGAGAGTCAACTCGCACTGGGCGAGCGCCTGCGGGTGGGAAATCACTCGGGTCAAGTACTCTTTCCGAACCCCCGGTAGGGCCAAGAGGCAGTGGTGGACCGGTAACTGGACCTCGCCGACTATGTGTAGCCTGTGGCGGAGTAGGAGGTCGTAGTTGCGGTGGATCGAGCCGCCGAGGGAGTTCTCGACGGGGAGAACGGCGCGATCGGCGATCCACAGCTCCACGGCTTGGAAAGCCACTTCGAACTGGTCGCAAGGGATGGCCTCACAGTTTGGGTACGCTTTTCCGGCAGCAGCTTCGGAGTAAGCACCGGGAACGCCTTGGTAAGCCACGCGGAGCTGCGAGCCGTGCATGGGTGCTGGGGAGAGATCGGTTATGGTGAGCGGCTTAGGCTGCGGTTTGTTGATATCTTTATCGGCTGTATCAATGGGGACAAGACTGAGGTCAATGGTAGTCTTGTGGCCGTTTACTGCAGCAACATGGTCTGCACCGCCGGATCCGGCGGCACCAGCGCCAGGCTTCTCATTGGGCTGCTGCTGGGAAACGACCTTGCTGGCGAGAATGGCACAGGAGCTCTGCCAGTCTGCTCGACTCGAGCCAACACCGTTGGAAAAGTGCACGGAATCGGAGCGGTAAACGCTCTGGACAACAAGACGTCCCACACGGGCGAGCGGCGGAGGAGTAGTGCCGGTAAAGCACTTGAGATTATGAGGTGGGGATGGAACTATAGCCTGCATGGTGTGTGTGAATTTTGTATGCACAAAAACAGAGAAGATGAAGAGAAAACCAAAAAGAAGAAAAATGGTGTAATGGTGGGTGAGAGAGAAAGTGAAAGCTAAAGCTAAAGCTAAGGTAATGTATGGTAGAGGAAAGCTTGGTGTTCTCTGAACTGAGAAACGTCAAGCTGAGAAAATAGAGGGGTTTGTGGGGCTCTATATATATGAGAAGAAGAAGAAGGAGGTGGTGAGGAGGGGTAGAGAGAGAAAGAGAGGCTGGACGTGTGCGTTGGTGGTTCGGTCAATCTCACACCTACCCCCTCTTCTCTTTCTTTGCTTTCCTGTTTTTCCTCATTTGTTTTTTATTTATATAAAATATATATTCATGCTACATATTTTTTTACAACATCTTGCTCCTTTTGCTGACTCAATTGACAAAATTTATCGATTTTAATTCTTTTTAAAAATGTTATACCAAAAAGACATATATATATATATATATATATGTGTAAAATGAAAATTTTACAATATTTATCAAATACATTATTATTTTTTTAGAGAAATATTATAGGCATAACTGGATTACATAAAAATAATTACACAAATTGATATATCTTGATGTGATTCGTCAAATTATAAAATTATTTTTATTGTAAAATTGATATGACGGATAGTATAAAACCATGTCAGTTTATAAAATTATTTTTATGTAATAGTTTGTAGCTGTAGCATCTTTTTTTTTTATTTTTTTAAATAACATTCATAAAATAGACTTGAAAGTCGAAAAACTCCAACTAGAACACATTTACAGTTTTTCATCTAAATTTTACACTCTTCTCGAAAGAGATTTGCTACACAACTTCCATCACACTCCACATTCCATATTTTTTTAAATTTTTAAATTTTTTAATATTTTTTTAAAATTTTTTTTTGAGTTTATTTTTTTTAAAATTTTTTAAAATTTTATTCATTATTCATATAATAAATATTTGATAAAAGAAAAAAAAATTAAAATTAAAAAAAACTATGAAGTGTGTAGTATTAAGAGGTTGTGAAGATTTATTCTTCTGGAAAAGGAATAGAAGGGGCAAACTTTCCAAATTTCTAAAGTGCATTACATCATTGAAAAGAAACGTCTCTTCATTTATGCATTCTTAAAGAGACCTAAACAAGTGTGTTAAGTTTGCTCCATAAAAACACGACACGTGTCTTCAACTATAAGACCCCACCACATAATGAGTGCATGGTGGAGCTCCCATTTCCGTCGTGAGAGGGGGAGGTGGGGGTGGGGAGGGAGGATATGCGCTATTATTAGTCTTTGAGATATTCAAAATGCCCTTTTATTTTTTCTTAATTTTGGGTTGAACCATTAGGTTGATGGTGGAGGCGGATTTTGAAAGCACCAAGTTCAAGAGGTTTGGAGCTCTAGTACCTTATTGAGTGCATTTAATTTGTCACTTTTTAGGGGGAAAAAACGTTTGGTAGAAGAAAAAAATATGTTTTTTAGATGATTTTATTATCAAGATATTTGGATAATAAAATATTTAAGTAATTATCTACTGAATAACTATATTACCAAGTAGGATTGGCATTGGTTGCACATCCTAACTTGGAGGACGATGAAAGACAAGGATGTGATGAGATGAGCGTGAAACTCATAAATCGGACAAAAACAAAATTATTTTGTTTTTGTTGAATAAGTTTGGAAATCACATGATATTCTACTTCAAAACCTTTAACTCAAATTTAACGTTAGCAATGTGCATGTTGTGTTTTTAATATCGAGCTTGTGGGGATGGATAGAGATATTTTTGTCTTCCTCCAATTTCCATTTCTATTATGTCAAATAACTCCATTTCATTGTGAATTACCGTTGCAAGTCATACTTTATTTGTTATTCTTCCACTTTGTTTTCAAAAGGAATAATAACAATAGCAAATGTCCTTTTTTGTTCAACATGCCTATTTACAATTCCAATATATATAATTTTCTCAAGTTTCTTGAATCTCTAACTCATTAATCATCAATGTTGATACTCAATTTGAATAATGAGTTAACCTCTTGTAAAGATTTGATAATAAAAACTGAGGAAAATGACTGACATGGCATAATCTTAACAACAGGCTCTCAAAACTGCAAGTGAATTTTTAAAGGAGCTTGTGTATTATGAAAAATATTTTAATTATAAAGAGATTATATAAAAATAAGCTTATAAAGTGATATAATTTGATGTGATACGTCACATTATAAAATTACCTTTATTATAAAATAGATCTAACGAATTACATAAAGTCATATCAATTTGTGAATTTACTTTTATGTAATCCGTTTTCATCTATAGCACTTCTCTTTATCATATAACTATATATGTTATGAACGTGGCATCATCAGCCTCAACACATCCTACAAAAAAACTACTACAATTTAGATCACCATATTTCCCTGCATCGATCCATTTTTTAAAAAAATTTATTATTAGCTACATGTATTATGTATATAACCAATTATAAATAAAATATAAGATAGGTTGGTTCTTTCTCTCATTTTATTTATGTCAAGATTAATATTGTAAAATAATATAAGTCAGATCTATTTATATTATAATATAATATATCTAACATATTTCATCAAATCACATTAATCTGTAAGTATATTTTTATAAAATTTCTACGTAAATAAAGTGTATATATATATATATATATTGAGTTACCTTGAAATGTAAGGAAGTAGTTACCAACTTCTCCGACACAAGAAAGTGAGGTACGTAGGTAATTAACTCGAAAAAAAGAGATTGGATTGCTGTGCAAGATAGTTAAACTAGTTCCATGCTGTGAAAATTCAAGCAATATATATATATATATATATATATATAGAGGATGAATTAAGTAACATTACTTGTTGCATTGTTATATACTATATCTTGCAGTGACAACATGGTAAAACACATGACCACAATTAGTTCCATTATTTGTTCGGAGCTTTCATGCTTAGATGATCAGCTTAATTTATGGATATATTAATATAATTATTTAATAAGACGAAACTCATTTTCCATGCCTTAATATATATAATTTCTTATTGCTTATAAATACTTTAAATTAAACTCCTTACGTTAAATAATTATAAGAGACCTCATAATTTTTTTGGAAACAAATCAACATTTGATACCACAAATCTAAAAAAACACATGATGATTGTGGGATATCATGTTTAATTACGTACGTACTTAATTGATTAATTTGTGCTTTTTTTTTTCTTTTTATTATTATTATTCCTGAAAATCTGGTCGATGGCTCCTAAGGCATGCTAATAGTACTTCACGCAAGCTTGCAGGGGAGCCTGAAAATTAAAGCCAGTTCCATACGTAGAAGTGACGCATAAACTTTCCAAAATAAATGTGGAAATTAAGCTTAAGTCCACGAATTCTTTATAGAATTAACTTACGAGCTTTATAGGTCATGTACGTCTTAACACTCTTTCATATGAATTTGCTTACACCTACTTTTAAGATAGTAACATTTTCTTATATTATCCGAACGTACTCTGCATCTATACATATATTATTACAAGAAAAATGAGCATTTATAAAGTGTTATTTGCAACAAAAATGACTAGTTGTGGCGAGAATAGACTTATTGTAGAAGGAAATAATTATTTTTGTAAGAAATAACTGATATCAAATAAGTAATTTTCTTATAATAATAAATTGTATGGTGGTCCACTCGATCAAGATTGACCCGAAAGAACCCAATTTATTTTTTAATGGTTTTATTCACCTACAAATCATGTATAATACCAAAAAATTTTATTTCATCTTATAATTTTAGTAATGCTAGATACAGTTTTAGGATATGCTAGTCTCATGCCACATCTTTTGAAAAAAGTGAGGTCTATCATTAAAAAAATTATTTTTTATGTGGATCTCAAATTTATTCATTTTTTTAAAAAAAATGTACAATATTTACACACTCTAATACTGCAAATATCATTTCCCATAATTTTTGAGAGACAACTTGGATGATCTATGCTGTGGGCCGCGGGGGCTTGTTCTGGTGCAAGTTAGAAGCCTAATTGTTGTAATTTCCTAAACATTAGAGATGTTGAATGATAACTTGATAAAAACCCTTAGCCCTTTGAATCATAAAAAATAATACTAATCGTTTCTTTATTTCCGAGTACCTTTAGAAGGGATTAATATCCTGTAACAACACGCCCAATAATTCTAAGGTCGAAATGTTAATAATTCTTATTGAGTCTAAATTATATTTAATGTGCCATAATAGATATGCCCATAAGTGATAAATTATTGAGATTGATTTGAAGTTTTAATTAAGTTCAATAACTAGGTTAAATCTCATTTATTATTTATTGAATGAGTTAGACTCCTTTTAGAATTCAAAAATTGGCCATTAGTAAGTTATTTCAATTTAAAGTCATCACTTATTGAAGTCCCCTACGCAATCTCAGTCACTGTCAATCCTAGATTAAATGAACTACCAGATCATATTTTTAAATTCAAACTCTCTTCTTAGAAGATCACAACTGAGTGTTCAGCAGATTAGTATCACTACATGTATTAACCAAGTCCAACTCAAACAGGTCGTCACCCTCTCTCAAATCTCTCTATAAATATCTCTCTTCCACGTATTATTTGGAAAAAAAAAACATAAACCTCTCAATTCAGCACTGTGATCGACTTTGTGTCGGAGATTTTAGGAAGCAACACTATAAGGTAAGTAGGTTAATCATAAATTAGGATTATCATACGTAGTTATATATATTATTATTAAAGTCGGCTTTTTCGAAGCCAGTGTGTACGTACCACGCATGTCATGATATTTGCAAGCATTCATTTATCATGTTTCATTCCACATATTATAGTTATATATGTATTATGCATCTTATGCATCTCACGTTGCATCAAACACGTAAACTTTTATAAGATCAAGTATAAGATAAGCTTATAACAGTTAATCAGATAGCCATTCACATGCATGGTACCAATGCAATTTCAAGATAGGCGTGCAAGTCACAGACTCAAGCGTAATCCACTATAGTAGGCCATAGTACTACACAGTTGGCTTCCTTTGCAATAGCAGGGGAAGTTAGTGCATAACTTACACACAGAGTTGTGTGTTGGCTAGCCAGATAAGTCAGATAAATCAAATTAGTTAGTTTGTTCAGATAAATCAGTCATGCATAGCATGAGCATGAGTATGATCAGTCATAATTTTAAATCTCAACATGAAATATTTTATGAAAACTTTATGTTAAGTATGTTTACATTATAATGAGTTTCTTATTGAATCATCGACTCGTTTTAGTTTGTTTTTATGTTTTTAAACCACCCCAGGTTAAAATATTTATGAAGGTAGAGTTACAGGATGAGACTTAGTTCAGGGAGGCACGACAGGGGCATAGATTATGTACATAGATTTTAAGTTATGATTTTAATAAAACAAATTTTGAGAAATTTTAATAAATACTTCCGCGCACTCTCTTTTATGATCTCAGTATTTTAATAAAGAATTACTTTATTTATAGAATATTTGTACTTGGCGCTTCCTTTAAAATAAAGAAAATTTTTTAAGTCAAGGTTCAGTAGTAGTACTCTAGCTCCCGATAATTTTAAAAGTAGCTTTATTATTAACCGTGGAAAGTGGGGTGTTACATATCTTCTAGAGAGGTGGGTTTCCATAAGTCTCAATGCTTTCTTTCAAACTCAGGAATGGCAAGTATTATGCGACATTATGATCTGAAACTCAAGTTCAATTTGTTGTATCTGGTAAATGGTAAAGTTTTGATTAGTAGTTAGGTTTTAATTCACCAATAAAGATTTGATCAAATCTACACCATTAAAGTTGAGAGCAATTGTTGAGATTTAACGAAATCCCCGGCCTGATAGATTATCCTAATCACTCTACAAGATCATCTTCTTTTTAAGAAAATCTAATCAAATCTAATATTTCTATCTATATATATATATATATATATATATTAAAGTTGAGAGAAATTGTTGAGATTAGGGGTATAACCGGTCTGGTTTTAGATAAAATCTAAGACCGAACCGATATGCACCGGTTTTTCATTTTTCAAAACCGATTACACTCCGGTTACCCTCCTAAACAGGTACATCCGGTTTTACCAGTTTCTGGTCCGGTCCGGTCCGATTTTTTGATTTTTTTAAAATGTAAAAAACATATAATAAAATGTTACTTCTTATGATAAAAATGTTATTAATAATTTAATATAAATATATATTATGTTTAAAGCATATGATCAATTAAATTTTTCATTTTTAAGATTAAACTTTTATTTTATAAATTATAATAATATTATCTTATATATAATTATATTAATAACATATGATCAAACAAATTACAAATGTTCATATTTAAGATTAACATTTTATGTTATAATTTATAAATTATAATATGAAATTATTTCACATATGATATATAATTATATATTATATATAAAACTTATATATATATAAATATTTTGTATAATATATAAAATTAATTTATATATATATATATCTTTTTCAACTGGTCTGGTTCGGTCCGGTTCGGTCTAGTTCCAGAAACTACGGAACCGAAACCGGACCGGTTTCAGCCGATTTTCATAATATAGGAACCGGTTCCGGACAGGACCAGTTCAAAACCGGACCAACGGGTCCGGTCCGGTTTTCTGGTTTCCCGGTTTAAATTTACATCCCTAGTTGAGATTTAACGAAATCCCCAGCCTGATAGATTATCCTAATCACTCTAGAAGATCATCTTCTCTTTAAGAAATCCAATCAAATCTAATATTTTATACATACATATATATATATATATATTAATATAGGGCCAGCACTATAACCACCGAGTTGATTCCATACTGAGGAATTCTCCCGACGACACGGCCAAAAGTTTCTTTTTCTTTTTTTTTCCCATATTTTTCTTAATCTCCTTAAACATTTTAAAAAAACACAAAATCATTAAAAAACAATTCCTTAATCATTAAGTAAAAAAAAAAAAAATAATCGAGACCCACTCTCTGTGGGATGTATCGATAAGAATAGTATTTTCCTTAACATAGTACTTTAAGTAGGAGTTAACTATCAGTTTTACACTCCTCTCTGGAGGTCTGACTCTTGTAGAGGTTCCCATTCCCTGTCGTGGTGTAGTTTTGAGTTCCTAGTGTCTTGTTTTCCTTTCTCGATGGAGGACAATCTAGAAGAACTTTGTCAGCAGCTCTCACTGTCGGAGCAGGAAAAGTATGAGCTTTTGGTGGATGATACTCTGCTTGAAATTCAAAAATAAGAGGAGAAAAGTGTTTGTTTGTTTCTTTGCTTATTGATAAGAATTATAATCCTGTGGCATTTAAACAAACAATGAAAAAGGTTTGGTGCCCTTTGAAGAAAATATGATTTAAAGATATGGGTTCTAGACTGATGCTTGTAGAGTTTGAAGAAAGTAGAAAAGGATCGTGTGTAGCACAAGGGGCCATGGTCTTTTGATAAGAACTTAGTTATGATGCAACAATTTGAAGGGGAGCTCCAGGTTAACAAAATCAGAAATACTGAGGCAGCATTTTGGATTCATCTATATGATCTCCCATTACATGCTATGAATGAACAGGTTGCGCGAATGATTGGAAATAGCATAGGAAGAGTGGAAGATATTGATGTGGAGCATGGTGAGGTAGCATGGGTGGAATTCATCTAGGTACGAATCAAACCGGATATTACAAAACCATTGATGAAAGGCAAGCGTATCAACTTGGGATCTAAGGATGCATGTTGGATTAGATTCATCTATGAAAGGCTTCCTAACTTTTGTTATGTGTGTGGCAGGTTGGGACATAATCATAAAGATTGTAGAAGTTGGCAGACAAACCAAGGTCTACACACAGATGACTATCTTCCTATGGTCAATGGCTGTGAACCAGAGTTTCCTCAAGCAAGGGTCGTCACCAGTGTGATCAGCAGGCGGAGTTCGATCGAAGCCCTCTGAAAATGCAACCCTACAATCATGCCGAGGAAAGAGCGGGAGATATGGCTGCAAAATTGGTTGAGACAAAGATTAGATCAATTAGGAGTAAAGGTGGAAGCATAAATTTCGGTATTAACATCAAGGAGACGTTATGGGAGCTATTAAGGAAAGAATTATACAGAGGAAGAAAGCTAGCTATCAGGAAATAAATGCAAGATCAATGGAGAAGTTTATGGCAACTACTAAAGAAGGAAGCTTTCAAATAAGGAAGGAAGATTATATGCCTAACAGAAGTAAAGAGGTAATGGCACATCAGTTTAAGAAAGGAAAGAATAGTACTCAGGAAAACAGATCAGGAAATGACCAAATTGAGGGCATAATGGATAGGCAATCAAATGGGCCCATCGAAGCAATAAGGGTCGAGCCCTTGAAGGCCCAACAGCAAGGGAAAGAGGAGGCCGAAGAAAGTGAGTTAATTTCCTAGCTTGTTGAGAACCATAAAGTGGCAACTGGAAAGAAGGGGCAATAACTCAGGAAAAACAATTTGAAGGTTACCCTAAAAGAAAATTTGAACATTTCACAAAAGAGAAAAGGAGATGGAGGATGAAGATTTATGTGGTGAGGAACAAGCTATAAAACTTAAACAACGAAGGGTGGTGGTTACCGAGGCAAATAACAAAATTGAGATATTGGCGGAGGCTGAAATTCAACCCTGCCAAGAGCAATAAAAATAACAAGTTGGAATATCTGTGGACTTGAGAACCCACAAGGAATTCGAGCCTTTCACAATTTGGTCAAGAAGGAAGGTCCCAACGTATCATTTTAATAGGAGATAAAATTTTTAGGGAGAAAAATGGAAAAGCTAAAGTCTCAGCTTGGAATTAAAAGTTGTTTGGCAATAGACAGTGAGGGGCATAGTGGAGGACTTTGTTTGATGTTGAGACATGAGGTGATCTTAACTATCCGTAGTTTTTCAAAACACCACATTGATGCTATAGTTACTGAGGAGGGCAGAGATAGAAAGGAATGCCAGTTAACAGGGATTTATGGGCAGCCCGAGACAATTAGAAGAAATGAGACTTGGGAGTTGCTTAGACTAATAAATAGTAGTGATCATAATGGATGGATTGTATTTGGTGACTTCAACGAGATCCTGAGAGGAAATGAGAAATGTGGTGGTAAAGACAATCCTGAGAGACAGATGGAAGGGTTTAGACAAGATGTGAATGACTGTGTATTGCTTGACTTGGGTTATGAAGGACCAAAGTTCACTTGGTGGAATAATAGAGAGAGGGAGAACAACATATGTGAAAGGTTGGACAGATTTTAGAAGTGATACATGGTGTAATATGTTTCCTTATGCTAAAGTGGTTCATGGCTCAGCAGCACATTCAGATCATATGTCCATTATTCTACAGACAAAAGGTAATTTTTCAAGAAGGGTTCTAAGCCCTTCAGGTTTAAAGCTATGTGGGTTGAAGGTGGTGAATATGAAAAGGTTATTCAACAATCTTGGAATTTCAACACTAGACAAGGTGCCATGGGAGATGTTATACAGAAAATCTCTGGGTATAGTGAGATCCTCACAAAATGAAATAAACAGAGTTTTGGAAATGTGCATAAAAAGTCCAACAAGCTAGAGATCGTTTGAAAAAAATCCAAGCAGGCAACACCTATTCCCTGAGTAAGGATGAACATTAGCAAGCAAGAGATGAGTTACAATGCTGGCTTGAAAGGGATGAAATATTATGGAGACAAAGGTCTAAGGCTCTATAGTTAAAGGCAGGGGATCAAAATACAAAATTATTTCATAATAAAGCTACACAAAGGAAAAAGAAGAATCAAATAGTTAGGCTAAAGAATGGGGCAGGCATTTAGAAAGAAAGAGATGAGAGAGATTAAATGATAATGCAATACTTTGAGGAGTTGTTCACTTCAAGTTCTCAAAGAAAGGATATGGACTTCTTAACAGCTATCAACAGAAGGATCACAAATGCTATGAATGAGGAGCTCACAAAGCCATTCACAGATGCTGAAGTGGAAGCTGCTCTACATCAGATGAATCCTACCAAGGCTCCTGGTCCTAATGGTAAGGTGCCTATTTTCTTCCAAAAGTACTAGCACATTGTCGCGAGATCCGTAAAAAATGCTATCTTGCAGGCTCTTAATGAAGGTCAGTTCCCTTCCTCTATCAACCATACTTATATTACTCTGATACCAAAGACAAAGAGACTTGAAAAAGTGATTGAATATAAACCTATTAGTCTTTGTAATTTCATTTACAAATTGATTTCTAAAGTTTTTTCTAATAGTTAAAGTTGATTCTACCTAATGTAATTTCTTATTCCTAAAATGCTTTTGTTACTGGTAGAATCATATCTGATAATATTCTAGTTCCTTATGACATGGTGCATTTTTTGAGAAATAAAAGATCAGGAAAATAGGGTTTTATGTCTCTTAAATTGTACATGAGCAAATCCTATGATAGGCTAGAATGAAACTACCTAGAAGCAATTATGCAGCAGATGGGTTTTGCCAATAAATGGATTAAGCTAATTATGTTCACTCTATCTCCTTTTCCATCCTCATCAATGGTGAACTAATGGGTCCTATCTATCCTTCTCGAGGTTTAAGATAGGGAGACCCTTTATCTCCCTATCTGTTTTTGCTTGGAACTGAAGGTTTGATCACATTGCTGAATCAAGCTAAACTAAGCAAGCAAATCAATGGCATTAAGGTCTATCGAGGAGCCCCTATGGTGAATCATCTTCTATGTGCAGATGATAGTGTGTTTTTTTGTAAAGCATCCTTCCAAGAGAATGTAGCTGTGCAAAGGCTTCTAGAAACATATGAGAGGGCCTCAGATTAGAAGATTAATAAAGAAAAAGCCTTAATGGTTTTCATTAAAAATGTGCCAGCAGAGAGAAAAAAAAGAGCTTCTTTCCTATTGAGGCATCTAAGAGTACTAGAACTATGAAAAGTACTTAGGCCTACCTCCCATGATTGGGAAAGCCAAACATAGAGCTTTCTCTGATATAAAACATAGAGTTTGGCAGAAGTTGCAAAATTGGAAGGAGAATCTTCTTTGACAAGGTGGAAAAGAGATTCTCATTAAGGTTGTGGCTCTATCTATCCCTACAATATGAGCTACTAAGTGCCTGGTTCCCAATGTACTAAACTTGAACAAATAATGGCAAGATTTTGGCGGGGTCAGAAACTTCTGACAAGAAGAAAAGAAAATTCATTGTGTGAGCTAGAAGAGAATCTGTGCTCCTAAAAGTGAAAGTGGTATGGGGTTTAAGGATCTTAGAACTTTCAATAATGCTCTTCTAGCAAAGCAAGGGTGGAGACTTATGCAGAATAAGGATAGCTTAATTCACAAGGTTTATGGACTCCAAGTTGTGACACAAGCCTTCATATGTTTGGAAGGGTATCTAGTCTGTAAAGGATAAACTGACTCAAGGTCATCGATGGAGAGTAGGGAATGGAAGAGATATTGATATATGGAACGACAGTTGGATCCCTGGCGTTAGAGACCTCAAATAGGTTATGGAAGAAGGGGAGATTAGAGAGAATGGGGCCAAAGTGGAAGCACTAAATAATCCTAACAGTTGATGGTGAGATTTTTTGAAGGTTAGAAGTGTACTTCCACCTGTAGCTGCAAATGAAGCACTTATAAGTCCAGAAGATCATGCTGATAAACTAATTTAGGCTATGAAGAAATGAGAATTTCAATGTGAGAAGTGCTTACAGGCTTTTTAGAGGAATGTGTGCAACTAGAGAAGAGGGTGAAACTTCCAATGTAAGTAGGCATAAACGAATTTGGAAGGATATTTGGAAACTAAAAATACCTCATACAGTTAAGCTTTTTGCTTGGTGGGCTTGTATAGAGATGGCTTACCCACCAAATCTAACCTGCAAAGAAGAAGTGCACTAAAAGAGGAGTTTTGTCAGCTTTGTTCAAAAGGTATAGAGGGCATAGTACATGCACTTTATCAGTGTCCTCTTCTAAGGGAGATGTAGAAGAAGTAGTTTCCACCATTACAAATCTCAAAAACTAATCAACAGTTTGTGTATATTGCTCTTCATGTGCAGAATAGCAGCAAACAGGAATCATTAGAGGTTTTTTTTATGATTGCTTGGGGCTGCTGGTCTAGAAAGAACCAATGGATTTCTTAAGGCAAACATCTGACTATTGAAGATGTGATTAATCAAGCTCTCTCTATGCAAAAGACTTTCAAGGATATTAAGGGAGCTCATCTGAGCAATTTTAAAAAATTTACTCATTGGCAACTTCTTGCTTAGGATGTCGTCAAACTAAATGTGGATGGTACGATATTTCATGAACAAAATAGTGCAGGGGTGGGTTTGATCCTCAGGGACAACAATGGTAAAGTTATCATGTCAGCTAGTAAAAAAGAGCAAGCAGTGGTTAATTCCTTTGAGATTGAACTTCTTGCAATTCTAAGAGGCCTATAACTCAGCTTTTCTCTTGGACTTCAGGAAATACATATTGAAAGTGACTCTCTCTTAATGGTCAAAGAAATCAGATATTCGGATACTTCAAGTTCAATACTTGGAAACATTGTTTAAGATATCCAACAACTCATGAAGAGGTTCCCGAGATGTTCTATTCATCATATCAATAGAGAGTGCAATGTAGCTACTCACAATCTTGCAAGATATGCTAGGAATGTTGATGCCATAAATGTTTGGTGGGATTTTATTCCTCACTGTATACAACAAGTCATTTGGACAGTGATGTTTTTAATGAAATTTCGATTCCTATATATATATATATATATATAAAGAAGTAGGATTATCTCAAGAATTAGTTGCATAACACATGTTGCACTCTAAATTGATTGAAACTCAAACTCATCGGCCTCCTTTGGTAAGGATTAGGCCTGTGCAGAAAAAGTTAGAACTCGGCTCGTCCATGCGGCCCGACCCAGCCAGACCAAAAAAAAGCGGGTGGAGCAACTTGCAGGTTGAACCCGTTGAAACCGATATTATAAGAAATCTCAAATTCAATTCAAGTCGTCAAACGATTTGAACCTCGTAGAACTCTCGAGAAAACATTTTCTCACCCTTTCCTATCTGCCAAACAACCACCTATTCCCATGGCCTCTCCTCAGATTTTCTCCTCTTTCAAGTACTTCGACAGCCTCACCATCGTGGCCATTTCGTTCTGCACTTCCATAGTCTGTGATGCTATCTCCTAGCTCCTCATCTATCGCATCAACTCCTACAAGTCGAGGTTCTCAATTAACAAGGCTACCAAGAAGCTGGAGATAATGAAAACCGAATCCTCTGCCAAGATCGCCGTTAAATCTAAGACCAAAAAGATGGAACACGTCGAGACCAGACTCAAGAAGTCAAGCCGCGACCTCTCCCTTTTCAAGTTCAAGTCCGGTGCTGTCGTCGCCCTTGTCCTCTTCGTCGTCTTCGGTCTTCTTAACTCGCTCTTCTTAGGGTTTTCACCACCACGTAGCAGCAACTATCTCCATAATATTTTCAACTAATAAAAAGGATGGGTCGTGAGAGAGGACCAACCATATGAAGCAACCAAGAGAGGGCCTAAGACGAGGAAGCTAGCCCAAAGACTAAAAGCAAGAGCAACCCTCGTGCTGTTTCTGCTTAGAAATTGAAGCAGTTTGACAACATTAGCATTCATGGAATTTGAATGGAGTGGTTTAAGGTTTCTGTTCATGGGATTCGTAATTTTTGCCTGATTGTGCATTTATCGATGAATTCTAGAGAAAATGGGCTTTGTTTGTATTGGCTGATGCTGGATTTTGATCAAATTGTATAGGGATAGTGGGATTTGTAAGGTTTTTGTTGGATCTGTTTGTATACGATTTGGGTTTCCATTACCCGCTTTCAATCTCGGGTTGGGTCGGATCGGCCCATATCAAATTGACCTGTGTTTAAGACAGGTCAGGTTGGTTCGGGCCAATACATGAGTCGGGTTGGTCGGGTTGCAGCCCTAATAAGGATTGGCTTTAAGTGACAGGGGTTGTGATTTTTAACTCGTCTTTTCAATCAATAAATTTATCCATTTTTTGTTTTCTTTTTTGCATCCGATATATAATATTTCAATCTTTTGAACTCCATATATTATTAAAATTATGATCAGCAGCAACTCTTTTACAACACTTTTACAAGTACTATTTATAAATGGATGACATTTTTGTAGAATATGGACATTTTTACAATTCTAATGCACCAAAATATCTTCCATTTAGAACATAATTGTAAAATAATAATAAATACGAGTTGCATCTTTATCATTTTCACATAACTTTGACTTGACTATAAATTAATTTCCCAAAATCTGGAATAATATTTCACCTCCAATTAGGGTCCTTAATTTTAATGATTAAGGGAAAAAAATTCGAAAACAAATTAACAAATAAGAATATAAATTTAATTAATATATGAGTGGTGCTACTTTGTTGCCTCTATGTTCACACTTGGTGTGCCACTCAGTGCAAATTGCAAAATGCACTCTTTTTTTTCTTTTTATTTCAAATATTTTTTAAACATATTTAAATATTTTTAAAAAATAAAAAAAATCAATATACTGATAATCAATTCATTAACTATTAATAAAAAATAATTAAATATATGAGTGATCAAAATGAATAGGCATACTAATATTATTCTTAATATATATATATATATTTATATGTGTTAGAAGTCATATTTTTCCACTAATTATCAAAAGCATGAGATTAATTGTATATAGTTGAAGGTAGGTGTTTTTAGCTTTTAAATTACACGACAATATTAGAGGTTGAAAGTAGGTGAGAACCATGGCAGAAATTTCTTGCCAACTACCAATCAGCAAGCTCGCTCGCTCGGTCTCTGCATCATCATCGATATTTGATCCTTTTGGTACATTACAACTAAGAAATATTAATTGTACAGCATCTGGTCATCATCTCCCACCTACAAAAATAGAACTGCCAATATTACACGTTTTACATGTTTGTAGTTGATTTTCCGAACACCACTTTCACTACACGTGCGCCCACCATTTCCATCACAACTGATCTCTTCCATGCATGCCGCGTCAAGGAAGAAAGTTTGGTTCCGGTCAAAGAATTATATACCAGAACAGTAATATTTGATATAATCATAAAATACGTAAATGTTGCATAATTTTTTTAAAAAAGAATCGAATTTATTATTAAAAAATTAATCAATAATAGACCCTATTGTTCAATCATATTTTAAGTAAATCTCGTATTTATTTATTTAACTTTTTTAAAAATATTATGCGATAGTATTTATATATTTTATAATTATAAATATTATTTCACATATAAAAATTATAAAAAATATTGGGTCATTGGCAATAGCGGTCCCCCAAAGATAAATTAGATCACTGAGGTGCCGGCGCCCTTGGTCATGTGACCATGTCATGCTTTTGGTAATTCTGTCGCCCCTCGTAGTTGAATTTTGTAATATTGGCGACTTGAGACATTTTTTTCCCGTCTTCGATCTACGCTATGACTTAATCATCAATTTCACTTTATAATTTCATGTGCAGTATGTTATAATGAGTAATATTACTATTTTTTTATTTATTATTAACTTTTATCATTTTTAATCTATCGGTTGATGTGACTTCATTGAACCATCACTTAAATAGACAGCCACTAAAAATTTAAAACCAATATTAACTAATCATATTGTACTTGAAATGAAGAAATTTAAGATAAAAAAAAAAAAAAAAAACCAACAACAACAACAATATTTATCCGTGTGTGTGTCTATCTATATATATATATATATTAAAAGTAATGTTAGGTATAAGTTTCAAGTAGACAAGTCTTATATAAGACTTTTGTAAAAAAGTGGGTCACACTAATAAAAAAAAAATAGTCTTTTTTACATTTTTTTAAAGTGAGATTCACTTTTTTACAAAGACTTGTATGAGATTTGTCTATTTAAAATTTATACAAATTATTTCTTATATATTAATTTATCATGATGTATCTCTATATTGTTTTAATTGATTTTTTACACACGCAATGTATCTCTATATTGTGTGTGCTCGAGCACGCGCGTATCAGCGTATGTGTGTGTATAGATATGTATGTATATATGGAAGTAGTAATTGAGCTTCCATCAACATTAATGCTATATATGATCATATGATATTATCATTGCCATACTCGTGAATTCCCTTTAGAGATTAATGCATGATGATCTGTTCGGTATTGTTTTGATGAACATAAAAAAATTAAAAATACTGTTATATTTTTATTTTTGAGAGTTCATACACACACATATATATATATATGTATGAATTAACATTAATAAAAAAAAAAACATAGAAGGTGGCAGCATGTGCTAGCTGCACGGCTGCACATGCATGACTGAACATATATCCATCTGTACGTTTAGAATGGATGAGAAAGACTTGCAGTTGGTCATATACGAAATTTGTTAGATGATATCGATTAGATATATCGTGTACTGATCATACTTGCATGTCAACCATGCACGGCCCTACGTACCTATATCTTATAATTGATCTTCATCCATTACTTAATTAATGGTCATACATACATACATTATATTCATACATATGTATATGTATGATATGTATGTATATGCAAGCTCGATCGATCAGGCGCAGCTTGTACATTTTTAGGATGGTAAATGTAGGAAATCTCTCCAAGGCCTCATTTGACTTTCTTACAATTCATTTCAACTCATTTCATCTCATCTTATTAATCATTACAACGTTCTCAAATTTTCATACAAAATAAAATAAACAATTCAAATTTTTCAAATCTCAAAATAAAAATAACATTAAAAATATATATTTTAATAATATTTTATTTAATTTTTAATTTTAATCTCATGTCATCTGATATATTATAAAAATAACATAAGTTTGAGATTAAAGTTAAAACAAACGAGACGTAAATTTTATCATTTTCAATCGTATTGTTGATATTCAGTAGTGTTTATATTCTCGATCGGCGTGAATTATAAAAATAAAAATTAAAAATTAAACATGTATAAAGCCAAAACAGAATCCATTCTTATAATAATAATCGTTCCGGTGATAAGTGCTGCAATTACTATAATGTTATAAAAATAAATTCATATCGTATGCATGACGTGGTGGAGGCTTGTTCTTTCTCTCTTTTTTAAGGAAAAAAAACAAAAAACAAAAAAAACAGCTTAGCCTCTTAGCAATTTCTCAAGTCACGTTTTCCATGATCAAGAGAAAAGAAAATTAATTTAAGGAAAAAGAAAACATCTTTAATTATTTATTTCAAACAAGACGCATGCATGTCATATATTTTTTTTATTAGAAAAGCTTATCCTTTAATTAGCAGTTTTATATATAAGTGATCATCACGTTTTCCGTCAAGCAAAAAGAACTTAAAGAGAAGAAAAATTAATTAATTCTTTGAAAAAAAGGCTTGTATGTAATATTTATAGCCAAGATAAATTGATCTTAAATTCATATATATATTCAAAAATAATTTATATCTATATTTTAGTGTTAAAATGGCGGAAGGGGTAAGTACTCCGCGATGCCATATATGCATGCAAATCACTGTTGGTAGTCATATATATATGCATGCAAATCCGGTTAGAAGAGGGACTGTCGAAAATCATCAATTTGAAATTTTATCAAAATTTAAAGTAATTTTTGTTTTAATGTACAACATGACCAAGTAGTCAGTGATCAAAAGCTTATAATCTATATATCTCAAACAAATTATTAATAGAAGATTATAAAATTTTGAAATCTAACAATTAATTGTGAATTAAGATACAATCATCAAGATAATTTATAATAAGTCCTAATTAATTTCGATGCATGCAGAAAATTAATTAATTCTTACCTTAATGAAGTAATTAGTTTCAAATTTACAAGAAAAATGATAATTTGTTATGAGTTATTTTCGACAAGTATGACGATTTGTGACGTGAATATATATATATATATATATTCATTTTGATAAGAAATAATAATTTTAATAAAAAATAATTATTCATAAATAAGTAGTTTTTTATACTACGGGAAGGATTGAGAGGACTAGTTAGCTAGCTAGCTAGCAAGGGCATGGATGCATTCTTTCAAGATTTTATTAGAGAGAGATGTTGAAAATGAAAGCTTGATAAAGGAAAACAAGTGAGAACTGTATGAACATAGGCGAATCTATTGCGTTTGGGTAGTGAGATATATTAGGTATTCTGTAAATAGTAGTGAAAAAATAATAAAAAATAATGATAAAATATTAAATAATAATAAAAAGTAATAATAAAATAATAAATAGTAGTGAGATATTCTGAAAATATTCTCAATACCCAAACTAGTGCAAAAGTTTTGGGCTATGTCGAAGAGAATAATCATGGCTGCAACAGCTAGCTAGCTAGCATATGATCTAAGATTGAGTGAATTTACTTTGGAGAATTAAAGCGAGAGGATTTTCTTTTTCTTTTCTTTTTTTTTTTTTTTTTTTTTTAAATATGGGTGATCAGAACAACCACAGGATAACAGGAGTTTTTTAAACAAGAAGAAAAAAATTATGAAACTCAACTACAAATAATGAATGGGACAAAGATGTTTAGATAATTAATTAAGAAGCAGCCTGTTCATCAGTTGTCTTATTGGCAATGGACAACAGACAATGCAGGAGGTTGTCGTGCTTGACATCAAGGAAATTACCTATATATATATATATATATATATATATATAATATATATCATGAAATTGTTAGGGAAACAATTTACAAACTGTAAGTCAAACATATTATTTAATGAAGAAGAATCCCATGCAGAAATTAAACAAGGACTCATGACAGAAACTGATCATAAAAGATTAATGAACCATCCAGAATGAATGCCAAGGTCTACATGATAAGCTCAGGCACCCATCCATCTCAATCATGATCAGTAGGAAATCATGGCTTGATTTATTTATTTACATGGCTTGATTAATATTTTTTAATCACTGAATCATGAATCCGAGGAGCAGAAAAAGAGAAGATTCGAATCAGTATTAAATCTTGATCTGCACTGCATGATGGATGCATTATTGGGTGCATATCCTTTGGATCTACATGTTTTTTTTAAAAAAAAAAAAAAATCTCCTTTGGATCTCCTGCATGTATATTTTAAGCATTGTCTCTCAACTTTATATAACTTTTAGGTGTCTTTGGTAGCAGAGAATCAAGAAGGATCACATAAGAACAAAACGAAAAATACTACGGCTAGCCTCCTGCATCTGTACCTTCTTCTAGTCTAGACTATTGTTTAAAACAATGTCTTTTTTGAAGTAGATGCTGATGGGTAAGATGAGACAATTAATGATAGTTGTTGCAGGTTTCATTGTCCCATTCTGGCCGTTTGGTTTGGAATAAGAAGTTCCAAAATTAAGGGCTTTGACTCAAATTCTGGGGACTTTTTGGAGTCAATGGTAAGATGATGGGATGATATTTTTGTCATTCTGGCTTGATATCTGATTTTAGGTTGTTTCCATAGAGATTCTCTCCTCCTCTCTAACCCATCACCTTCTCCCTCAACCTCTCTTTCCTCACAACCACCCTCCTAAAAGTCCTCTGCTTTGGGTCAAGGACGATAACAATATGGAGATTGAAAAACCAATCTGGATTCCAAGCACTAGAAAGTAAGGAGACTTCATGTTGGTAACAACTGCAATACAGCACAAAGCTCATCACAAATTGGAGTTCTCATAGATATATAGAAGATTGAAATGCTTTTTCTCTCTCTAGCACATTCATGATATCAGATCGTTTGGAGGCATTCCACTTGACCTGGATATCCCTCACCTGCGGTTTTGGTCTCATCCAGGATTTGATCCATTAAAGCTCTCTTTTTATGCAATGATAGATCGATCTTGCCTAAATAGAACACCAACTCAGTTATAAAAACACCATCAGGGGAAAACAAAGGTCTTGTACCACTCACACTGACATGGCTTTGGCATGCTGCTGTCTTGAGCACATTACTCTTTTTCCTTCTGTCGAGGTTACTTTTGAATGAAACTTATAAATACCATATTCGTAAATTGTACACGAAAATGCATCCTTGCTCCATTCACTTCTTTTTTCACAATAAACCCACCTCATTTCCAATTAAGAACCCAACAGTCCTGAAGCTGGCTTAAGACAGGGTGAAGAAAACAACCATATATATGAACAAAGATCAGTTCTCATAGCTTGCTCCAATGCGAAGAAAATAAAAATGTCCAACTGGACATTCTCAATGACTCAAAACTAGATACAATATTTATGATCTAAAATTACAACACAGAGATCCAACCCCCACCCCCCCCCGGATCCTGAAATGTACAAAAATCTCTATAAGACCTATAGTCCCTCTAAGTCTCATTCTGTAGGAAAATCGGATATCAGACTGATATCTTACTATAGGAGCCAGAGGCTGAAGGAGTCAGGTTTCAAATCACAGAGCCACAACCATTCTCCGATAATGAACTACAAAAGCTTGACAATTTGATGGCGACCAACAGCAGCATCAAAAACCTTCTTTCTCAAAGCCCAACCCATTTCACCCATCTAAAAACCCGACCAACCCTGAAAGGCAACTCATAGTCTTTGGTAACTGCAGGTTCCCTCCTTACAGCCTCAGGTTCAGACCAAGCATAAACCCCGCGTTCCTGCCGACTACCAGGTACAGTGTTGTCCAGAATAACAGCCACCAGGAATGCAACTACCATGTGTAATGACAGTATTGTGTTCAGGACATAGTTCACCTGCACAAAAACCATATAAACAAAAGTTTGCCAGAAGTAAGTAATCTCTTTTATGCCGGAACACAAGAATGAGTTTGCATTTAGAAGATTCATGAGTAATAGACTAAAAGTGGTTGAAACGGATTGGGGACCCACTAATTTGCAGTTTCAGCAGGGCTGGCAAGCTAAGATAAAAATCTAGCTCAACTTATTGGAACCTGGAACCATCAACTGCATAATGGCACCGTGCAGCTTGCTCTGCTTTTAATATATACACACACAGACACATATATAGTGTGTATGCATAAATGTATGTATATAAGTGTGCAGGTTTCTCTTTACATCTATACCCATATAAATTTGAGGAAAAAAAGGGGCAACCACCACCAGATGGAATCCTCAAGATTCCATCCAGAAAAGATTGCACAGTGAGCAGTTAAACTGATGAAACCAATGATTAATAATTCGAAGTATATCCAGGCAGCTTCCAAAGTAAAAGAGCTTATTTTTTACTTTCTTCCCATGCTGGGATTTTCTGCGTAAAAGAAGTCGAACAAGGCAGGAAGAAATATAGCGATTGTCCCCCATCTAGACACATGATAGTAATGTTGGTGGACAGAAGGGGATGGAACATGTATTAAGCACAGCATTTTGCTAGCATTCGATAGATATTATTGTTTAACATGCCATAAGAAATAGATGAGACTGAACAAGTAAAAGACGTTTTCTTCTTACAAAAAGGTCACAAAGAAGCATACCCCTCCATATTTGCTGCGGAAAGGCCCATGGGAAGCCACAATGTAAGGCTCCAAATATCTTGGGACAGAGAAGTTGCTATTTGGAGACACACCGTACTGCTGAAAGTAGGCCGGAATTGAAAGAGAGAAAAATAAAGATAATCCAACAATTATAATATTCCGAGAGCTTCCAGCCTCACTATAACGTAGATTTGACAAGCCCAAAGCTGTAAGCATTGCCCACATGAAGCACAATAATGCAGCAACCATGACTTCAGGAATTGATGCTATAAAGCCTCCAACTTTACCTGTGTACCACAGACAAAGAGCAAAGATTAGTGAAGAACATGAGAAACAAGAAGCTTTACGGTGTGTATTGTTGTAAACTTCAACCAATGACAATTTGTCACAGTAAGACCAAAAAGTGGTATCCCTACACAACCTGTATTTCCAGATTGTTCAAGTGGTAATGGAATCTCAGTGTTGCAGTGATACGCAATTTTAATCCCTCCCTAGACAAACAAACTTTGAATGTAAAAATGGTAGACAAGCACGATGATGATATACCAATTTAGTATATATAGCCGAATTGAAAACCTGACATGCAAATTTAGCAAGTTATTTCATACACAACATAAGCGTGTGCTATCTTCGCAAGTCATTTTACTTTGTGGTATCTCTACACGATGCAATTTCAGGTCCACTGCTTTCCTAGCGTTGACATTAACCTCAAACTAGCACTCGTTTGTGTCATTAGCTGAAAAGACTAATTATTAAAGTTGCTTGTATCATCCAACACATAACAATCTCAGTTGTGTTGGGGTCATAAAAAAAACATCAGCTCCCCATCATCATTCATGAGTCCTTGAACATAATATAACACATTAATCAGAATTTGCACAAAGAACCCTGTCTCTCACATCTGTCCAACCAAACATTTGCGAAAGCAAACCTGCCTCAGGCCCATTCTGAACTGTTAGTATTTTTAGTATTGGCTATTTGGTTTCAAGACAATGGGTAAGGTTGTTATTTGGTTTGGATTGATAGATAAGATTTATCTATAAAGATAATGGGATAAGAAATCAAATTTAGCTACAAATGCTCTATTTGATGAGATAAATTTGAGTATTGGATGAAGATGGAGGATTGAAAATCTCAAAATCCAAAACTTGGATGAAGACCATGTTATCTGGAATTCTAAAGAAGAGTTAGGGCTCATTTGGATACTTAGAATATCTCAATTTATATGTGAATAGTAGTGAAATGGCTTGAGTACAAATGTTTTATTGGGTTTTGGGAAAGGGGAGAGAAAAAGTTGAATAAAAATATTATAAAGTTAAAAAATTGTTTGAATATAATTTTTGTTTTGAAATTTGAAATAGTATTGTTTTTAGTGTTTTGTTTGGGAGTTTGGGAAAATTGTAATGATTAGATGAAAAAGTTGAAAAACTGAAATTGAAAAATTGTTTGTGTTTAAGTGATGTTTGAGAAGGAAATATCTTATAATACTTAAGAACAGTTGTGTTGCCATATGGACACTTAGTGTTTCAGGAGGAACCTGTCAGGCCAGGCCATCTGCAGATTTTCAAGAATGCAATTTTGAAATTTAAAAAGAGTTTGATCAATTCAAGTACCCTCCTAGGAGCACGAAACTGGCCTATAAGTTACCCAAACAGGTATTGAAATTGCATCCAAGTGTGCCAAGAGAGAGAGTTTTGGGACTTTTACAAGAATTATATCTCTTGGAGTTTTTTGGAAACCACATAAAATACAAGGATAATGATAGTGTGATTTGAGGTGAGTTCAGCCACAAGACGTTATTGGAGAAGAATCCAAGTTTGACGATTGTCAGAGGTTCTGGCTGCTACTGCAATAGGGACAAAATGTCATTTTGTCCCTATTGCAAATAAGGGATTCATATTATAAAGGGTTTGTAAGAAACTTACTTGTATTAACCTCCAAATAGTGGAATTGTTTGTTTAGGGTAGGCGGCCCTGAAGTGGTTTTACACTAAAGAGTTCTTTAAAGGGCTTTCCTTCGTCACCAAAACTATTTGCCTTGTGGTTGGCTTGTTTTGCTTTATCATTCATATTTATACATATATTCAATATTGTGAGTTGATGTATGTGGGCCAATTCGATATTTAATAAATATTGCCAATATTTGACACGGATGAAAATTGGTCAAAGGATTGTGACATACACCTATTCACCTTTCTCTAAGTGCTATTTAGGGTCAATCTTGTAATTTCATGAGCTTCTAAACCCAGACACACAAGTTTAGAAGCTAGCCAAGATATGTCAGTCTCACTAGTTATCCATTAAACCAACTTGACTTGGAATTCGATTACAGCAGAAAGAAGACAAACTGATACATCATTAGAAAGACAAATGCATGTCAAAGAACTGTGCATATTATAACAATTATAAAAAATTTGCAGAGAAAATTCAGAGGGTATGTACCCAAAATGCACCAAAAAGAAAACTTCACTGCAGTTACCACCTGTGCATATACAGCTTACAGTTTATTTGCTATGATGCACGCATCTAATTAGTTGAATCGTTGACTAGCAATGGAAGAAGATTCAAATTTCATTTCTATCTTGTTGTCAATAGAAATTGGAAACAGAAAACAGATACTCACCTACAAGGGATAAGACTATCAAAATGCATGCACCTAATTCAACTGCTCTACGGCTTCCCATTTTGGTCACAGCAATGGTGTGTAAATTTTCAGTTAGGGTGGTGGACCCTGTTCCTGTACCCCAAAGACCAGCCAAGATGCTGCAAAGACCTTCCAGACCAATCCCTCGGCTAAGAACACCTGGGGTTGGAGGTCTTGATGCCACCAACAACGAAGATGCATGGTATGATCCCACCTAATCAGTTTAAAACAAAAAACAATATTCACAATCAGAATCAGGCAAACCATATAATTCTGCAAGACACATCAATGAGTATATTTGTACAAGAAAATGCAATAAAGTTGGTTAAAAATAAATCTTGAAATTATATACAAATTTGTGTACAAAACTAATACGAAATTTTTGATTCAGTCATCAATGGGTTGTCCAGGTGATTTTATGATAGGAAAAATAAAAATGAATCAATTGTAATGTCCAAGTAGAAATTTTTGCAGAATTTTCTACAAAAACTCCCCAGAATTTTGCAGAACAAGTAGAACCAATTGTAATGTCCAACGTGTGAAATTTTTGAACAGTTTTGCACATAGCTTTTTATCCTGCAACTAAATTCATACAAGCGAACTTGTTAAAGTGCAGACGAACAATAATTGAGCATTACTTTCTCAAGCAAGCTCCAGACATCTATTCATGCATTTAGAAAAAGCCCCCCTGCCCCCTTTTCTGTAGGTCATTAGCCAAATCTTCTTAAGTACACCTTGTCTATTTAGATAAATAGTCTAGAATCTCTCATTTTGATAATTACTGTTTGTAGTCTATATAAATTATGAATCCCCACAAGATATTTCATTGTGAGCTACTTACGACGAAATAATCAAATGGAAAAATCTCCAAGGGGAACATGAGTCAATAAATGACAGGAAACTAACCGAATCTACTGATGAGATAATGGACGCCACACACATAACAAGAGCCATTTTCCAGTGGAAGACAGGAGTACCCCATTGTAATGGATAAGGAAATCTGAACCATGGAGACGATCTTAATGCATGTGAAGTATCAATTCGACAATGTTTCATCCTTGAGAGATGTTTTCTGCAGTGCTCAGAGACTATATTTGAAGCAGGCACATTTACATCACAACCTTTGTAACTATAGGCTCCAGCTTCAGTAAGCAAGAAAGCAGCTGCCCATGTGATTGCCAGGCCCAATGGAACCTAACAATAAGAACCAAATTATAGTACAAGATAAATGTGAAATATTGTTTTTACATATAAAGTAGTATCAATAAATAAGAAGAGGAATTACTTATAAAAAAAAACTACAAAGAGTAATAAAAATATAAACTTGTAACTCTTAACTTACCGCATATATTAAGAATATACGATGACCAAAAACAGAGATCTTACGAAGATACTGCAGAAAATATGGAAACAAAATCCAATCACAAAGAAATGCCAGAAATTATGACATTTTCAGCAGAGATGAAAATAAATTACGATGAAATAACAAAAGCAATAAACTACTAAAATTTAACATAAATCTATAGTAGTTTTACCATACTTACAAGAGAAAAAATAATGACCAGCAATATCTGCACCAATCCAACCTCAAGACACGTACCGACTAGGGGGAAACCATAGCCATAAAAAGAAAGTCCAACAGCAGCAATAGTTGGGGACACAACAACTGGATTGATCAGCCTGAAAAGGGAGGGCAGATGAACTGAGGTGGAGTCATTGGGTGTATTGTACAAAAGGAATGACACCGATTCAAAAGAACATTATATTTTTTAACACAAAACAGAAAGAAGCTACACTAGTGAAAAACCAACACTCATGCTATATGCTCGAGTATAACAGTATATAAATGCTACATGCATGTTAATGACTCATGCAGTGAAAATTTATGTTCCTTCCTGAACAACTTCGAATCACTAAAGCTACACATATCTAGCGCCTGTTTGTCACAAGGAAATTCAGAAAATAATACCACAGTTATATGAACCCAGAAATTGTTCCTAGACTCTCACAATGAATCAAGGCAAGAGAAGTAGAATGAAAAGATTAGTCTTGTTTCCCCGAGGGAGTCTTTCCTCCTGTCATAGTCTTGTTTCCCCATGGGAGTCTTTCCTCCTTGACAGAACTCACTGTAATTTTCTAAATGAACAATCCATAATTCTCTGTGCATTTTACATTTTTTTTTTTTTTTTTTATAAGTAAGAGATAAATTTTATTGATATGAGTGAATGTCCCTTTTACATTTATAAGATAAGAAACCAAATCCATAACACCTCTAGGACTTATATCTAACCAATGCTATTCTAAAGCAATCATATAACAACTCCATTGAGATATTAACTCTTAATATATTCTTTAAACTACGTAAAATTAAAAGCAATTGCTAAAAGGCCAATCGAAACATTCCTCGAGGATAGGATCTCTACTTTCATTTCTATAGTCTTCCAAGGCCTATTCCTCTCCCAAAATTTTCTATCCTTCACAAAGGAGAGCCATTTAAACTCAAAATATACCTTTGAGTTGGACTAGCTTATTGTTGGTTTTCAAATAGCCTAAATGTGTAATTGTCACCAAAGCAACTTGTTTTTTTTCTTTTTGATAAGTAGGAATTTTACTAAAAATAATAAAAAGCACAAATGCGCAACCCAAGTGCACAGGAGTATATGAGTGTAACACTTGTCAAGAGGAAGAAATAGGTACAAGAAATTCATGTAAATTCTACTCATTAAATTCTAAAGGGACAGTCCGTCCACATGAGAAGAGTATTGATTTAAAAATAAAAATAAAATTGAGCTCCTCCAACATCCATTCACGGTCAAAATTACGTAGTTCCTTTCCTTCCAAAGGCACCAAATGAGGCATGCAAAACCGCTGCGATCTGCGGATTTCCACTCAATCCATTCCATGAGTAATAAAGATTCACAACTCTTTCTAGGCATCACTAAGGTCAATCCAACCTGACTACAGAATTCACCCCATAATGTGTATGCATTCTTGCAATGAAGAGATGATCAACGGACTCTCCACTTAGAGGTGGATTTAGGGGGGGCAGACCACCATCCCCTCCAAAAGTTTTCGGAAAAAAAATATTTCCTTTTCTCCAAAAATTTTTAAAAAATCCCTTATTATCAATTTAAAATATTTTTTAGAAAAATTATAAAAATATATTTTTCTAATATATAGTCAAAAATTAAATGTTAAAAAACTCAAAGCATGTAATCTCTATATTTTTCATGCTCTTAAAGATTTTCCTTATTTTTTATATGTATTTTCTATGTAAGATTTATTTCATAAGTTTATTTTAATATTTTTCTTTTGTAATTAAACTTTTTTTTTATCAGTAAATATGAATTTTCCTTTCGTAATTAAAGTTATCATATAACCTTTTTGTTAAAGAAGGAAAAACTATCTTTTTTTATTATTATTTTATTAGTAAAGAAAAAATTTTAATGCTAATGCTTATATTAAATTTTTTTTTTTTTTTTTTATTGGCACCAAGTGTCTAGGAATAGCATCCCGACAATCTCGGGGGTACACAAGTCCTCGGCAAGGAGTTTCCCGCAAATGCAACTCGGATAATTCAAGGGTAAAATCCCCCAGTCCGATAGCCCCTAGAGATTGTTTGCAACCAAGGGGATTTGAACCTTAGACCTGGGGGGGAGCATACCCTCAAGCCCAAGGCCTTTACCACTTGAGCCAACCCCTAGAGGTTTTATATTAAAAAATTTATATTAATAATTTCTCTGTCACGAATCATTTTTATAATATGTTTATATTATATATAATACAATATACATTATAAAATATATATAATTTAATTATTTCAATGCACATACAACACTAGTCCATTACAACCATGTGTCTCTTTCTTAAATTATCCATGAAGAGAATTTTCCCTGGAGAGGCCATCCAAGCAAACAACACTGTTCTCAAATGAGCCTTTGTCAGCCATATATGCTTCTCGAGCACCTGACTTGTAAAGTGTTTAGAATCAGTTTTGGATACTCACAAAAGCTTTGTTGACTGTAAACCTAACTTGTAATTCCCACGAGTGGCCCACTCAATACCTGTAACATAACTCTTGAACTTCGGTCTCTTCAATAACATCCCACAAGCAACCTCATTCACTTCTCTAGAACTCCAGCAGCACTCATGAACTCACCAACACTAATCTAAGCAATCCAATCACATGGATACTCAAAAGAACAGCAAAGTGTCGGTCTATGTATAAGGAGAGAAAACCATATGGCTTTAAGGCACTCGACCTCACATAGGGTTTTCTCTCTCAAAGTGCTCAAAGAAACTTTAAAAAAATGCCCATTCCAATGAAAAATAAGTATTAAGAAACCCTATATAGGTAAGGCTAAATGCAGACAGGTCTAGGAATTCGTTTTAAAGCGAAATTGTGAAAATCTCAGTTTGATCAATCCAAGTGTCTAGGGTATGCCAATTGAAGTGTCTAGTGAGTTTAAAATTGCAAATCCACTCAACAGAACATCTAGTGAAATCTCTGTTTTTTCCATATTTTCTGATCCGATCTCAACCTAGCCTCTACCAAACATAATTACAACTCAAATGGACTAAATTTTGCCATTGAATCATTTTAACGTTAATATGGACAAATATTTTAAGTAAACACATTGTATAGCATGTTCTCTTCTTATAAGAAAAAATGTTTTTTAATTTTTATATATATTTTTTTGATAAGTAAGAAAAATTTATTGATCCTCATAATTAGGTAAGGCCCAAGTACACAGGTAGTATACAAGGGAGATATACCTAATTACAGCCTAGTAGCAAAGAATTTAATTTTTCTATTAATATAGACAAATGTTTTAGGCAAACACATTGTATAGCATGTTCTCTTCTAACTTCTTAAAAAATAAAAAATAAATTAAAAAATTAAAAAAAAATCTTCTAGTTTTATTTAGATAATTTCCTGAAGTTAGATCGAGCAACCTGTTGAGAGAAAAATTAAAAAGTTAGGTCAAGCACCCTATTGGGACTATCCAAAGTGCAACTTAGCACCAGTTAGCCAATCTTAAGCTACCATAGGGGTAAACTATTCTGATGTTTATTGAAAGGGAAGCCTACATTACTTGAGGCAACCAAGGAATTGCACCAGGGCTGCAAATATTTAACCGATCATTTTTTTCCTTTTTCTAGAGTGGGAAGCGAAGTGAATGGGCAAACCTATAAATTTATACCCCAACGGGAACGACCCCTCATATTTAAACCCCATGTAATATAGTTGACATAATTGTTTATATGAATATATTCTTTATAGGTATTTATGAAACTATCAGAAATTTTTTTATAGGAAATCAAAAATTTTATTGAATAATGCAAAAGTCTAGTCCAAGTATACATGATGCATACAAGAAAAACACGTAATTAGAAATGGAAAAGAAATGGCACATAACTCAACTTTAAGGAATCAGCTCAACAATGCACCAATTAAAGAAGCTTTTCCCAATCCCCCTCCAAGCTTCCAACATTACCAATTCTCATTCAGTAAATGGAATGGGAAGCATTTGCTAATAATGAATTTGAAATCTGCTGGGATATAAAGATGCCGGAATCATACCTTAATAATATAGACATTAGTCCACTATATCCAAGTACTGCTTGAAAGGTTGAAGCTATGATTATAGCCCCCTGTAGCTCCTTCATAATATGCTTGAATTTCTGCATGTTAAGTGATTCCTTCAAGTCTTTAAAAAATTCAACAGATTAAAAGTACTAGCATATTGAATAATTAAAAAATGAATTAATAAATGGATAAGGGATTTTTTTCATTGGCTGCTAAATTTTTTATAAGTTTCATATGCAACTAAAACTACTGCAACTGAAAGTTTATATATCACAGCCAATTAGTTCTTAAAAGCTCTCACTGCACCTAGGAGCAGAAGATCCATTGCAAGGCATACTTATTAAATTGTTGAATAGAGGCAGTAACATAGCATTTCTAACAATTTCTGCATAAGTGATTAGCTTACACCACCTGATAAGTCTTAAATAAAGAAGTTTGAAGTTTGAAAATAATGCATTAGTTAACACTTTCTGCAATTTTTTTTTTTTTTTTTTTTTACCTTTTCAGGCTGCACGTGGGGCCAAGGATGAAGCCAAGATTATAACTTTGGAGGGGCCAAGTATTTTAGGTTGGAAGAAATAGTTCAATTGGATTTTTCAAGGAATCCCATGAACAAAATGATAATAAAAATAAATATAAAAAAAAAAAGTGATTAAAGAGTAGGAAATAAAAAGATAAATTCAAAATCTAAAGAAAATAGGCATTTCACAAAAATCAACAAGAAAAAAGTTTTAATTAAAAAGTTTATACATATAGTTTAAGCAAACATCAAAATTAAAATTATGATTTAAAATATTCACAAAGTTTTTAGAGATTATAAATGATGACTACAAATAAAAATAATTTATTTATCTTTTTTCAAATGTGTTTAAAAGTAAATATTATTTTTCTAACAAATCTCTCTAAGAAATGATATTTTATGTCAAAATATTATATGAAATAAAGTTAAATGGGAAATAATATAGCTGAATTATTAAATTTTAGTTTGTTTGGATTAAAATAGTATAGTCAAAAGTTGCATGGGCAAAAACAGGGGTGTCAAAGCAAATTTTGTTTAGAGCCTTGGGGGGGGCCAGGGCCCTCCTTGCCCCGCATTGGCTTCATCCATGCCTGTGGCATTTTACCATGTAGTATGGACTATTAATCTGAAATATTTGGTAGATATGATCCACTGAGAGAGGAAAAAAAAAAATCTCTAAAGCCACTGTGTCCTTCTTTTCTTGTTAAAAAGGGCAGCTTGTGTAAGTGATCAAAATAGAAAAAATTACGTCTTCTTCCCTGTTCAATCATTAGTCCCCTGAGAACTACCAAAAGATCTAAAAATATCCAAATTGCACTATCAGATTCTAAAATAGTATGATCTAAACAACTTACTAAGGTGATAGAAAAAAAAAACAAGCAACAATCTGTTAGTGGCTGCATTTCTTTTGAGACTCTCCTCAAGTATTAAGAAATGAGCCAAGTAAACATTCTGTGAGTGAAAGAACATAAGTAGCTTTACAACTGTAGCCATAATTAAGATATTCCATATCCTTTATGATCCAACTAGATGAGTTTATGAAGTTTATTATCTATCAATCAATTGATAATGTAAATGTGTAAACACAATGTGTTTGTATATTAATATAAATGTGCATGTACATCTTACACATACTTGTAAGTCTAAGGTCCAATTTTCTGTTTTGTGTTCCGCAATTAATGGGACTAAACCAAGACAAACACAAAAGGTCTGTCACTGGTCGCTAACCCATGTTTTAAATTACAACCAGAGCATGAAAAGAGAGCTTACATTTTCATTGAGTCCTTGAAACTCTGGGGAGTTGATGATTGCCAATGCCGGGGCCAGGAAAACAAATGATGGACCCTGTATCAGGGGTAACCTCGACCCAAAAGTCGTATGTAAAAGTGTAGTCACTCCCGACATAAAGAGGACTGTTGATATCACATTCGACGTATCCTCCTAAACCCACTAAATCCAATCAGACCAAGCTACACAACATTTTTTTCTATCCATACTAAAGCAAAAAGTTGAGTAGAAAATTCCATTAAGAAAACAACCGTAACTACTCACATAAGTTCCACCCATTGCAGGAACAATGACGAGCGGAATGAGAATTAAGGAACCCAGCATCGAAATATAATGCTGGAATCCATATAGACCAATGGGAACTGAAAGTTTACAGAAACAAACATAAGCAGGAAAAACTTTAATATAAAGATCTTTTAAAGAAACAAAAAAACTACAACAGGCAACTATCGGCAACTATCGCCAACAAACCGGAAAAAAAAAAGTGTGTTGAATTATTCACAAAACATTTAAAATCACTTTCTAATAAACTCTCAAAGTATCTAAGTTTCACAATTATGCAACGAGAACCCAGAAACATCACCCAAGAAAAGCATAAACCGTTTCCAGTTATTAGTCAATATATAAAATTTGACAAAGAGAACAGGAAAAAAAAAACATCTTTAGCTGTAAATTATAAAAAAAAATAATACCAGACTAGTAAACAAGTGGGAAACTAACCAAGACCAGGTGCATCTCTGAGCTCATACTTCATATGCATGTGCCTACCCACAAACCCATCATCATCGTCCACACTGCGTGGCAACACATCCACCACTTCCTCGCTCCTCGCGGGCCTCCTTGACCCCTGCTCCGTGTGCCCGCCGGGGTCCTGCCCGTTCGAGACTGTACTCTTCTGCGGCCTGTCAGAGTCCCTCCGTTTCTTCACCGTCCGATCCTTATCCGTCTGCGTCTGCGGCTGCGGCGGCGTTGGAAGAATAACCTTCTCGTTCTCCCGCTTCCCGTTCACGGCCCTACCCCGACCCGCTTCGAGATCCGGCTGAGCCTGGTCCGGCTCTCTGGGCTTGAGCGACGGAGCTATCACCTGGCCCGAATCGCTGGCATTGGTCTCGCCGGAGAACTTTGGCCTGAACCCAGTCCGCTTGGCCCAGGAAGAAGGCGGCATTGCGGGGGACTCCGGAGTCGGCGTCAACGGACCCGGACGCTGCGGCTGTTTCGGGTTGGAGCTCGACATCCGCACACCAACAACAACCAAGAAACGAAAAATCAGTAGTATCGCATAGCTCAGGCTATGTGTACACACACAGATCTGATCTCTCCGTTCAGAGCTTCAAGTAGTGTTCAAAGTTCAAGAAAGGGAGCTCCAAGATCTTCCCCAACCAAGAACTAGAGAGAGGAGTGTGTGTGAGAGTGAGTGCACAGGATGAGAGAGAGAGAGAGAGAGTGGGGTGAGGGAGACACAGACCGAGGTAAAAGCCGAAAGGAAGACAGCAAAGGTAATGGCGCCGGAGTTTTATTTATTTATTAGTTTTCTAATTCGATGCTGATGATGTAATATTAAGGATAAGGTGGAAACGAGATAAGAATTTTGTGAAATAGTTGGAGTCATGGTTTTGATACTCGTCAACTCTACACAATATACCATATTTTTTTTTTTATTCTTTTTAAACTAATTGAATTCTTCAATTTATCATTTATATATTATATATTTAGTAAGAAAAAAAAATATGATATATGGTTTGTAAGGATGATGAATAAAATTTTTCTATATTTTATGGGAGTTTTAGAAAAAGAAAGAGAAAAATTTGAATAAAAAATATTGTAAATTTAAAATATTACTATAATAAATTTTTTTAATATTATTTTTATGTGAAAATTTAAAAAAGTTAAAAAAAAATTTTAAGTTTAAGAAAGTTGTAATAATTAGTTTGAAAAAATAATAATGATTAAGTTTAAAAATATTTGTGTTTGAGTGATGTTTGGGAATGATTGAATGAGATGAAATTTTTGCGATAAATTTTTTTTCCAAACAAGCAGTAAAACACACAAATATGTAAAATTGTTGTCTTTTAAATTAATAATTTAAAACTATTGTTTTCTATTTTTTAGAAGAAAAGTAATGCTAAGTACAAATTTTAAGAGTAATTATACATTTACACCTCATTTACTTTTGCCTTACTATTATTATTTTTTTTCTTTTGCTCTTTGAATTTGGATTAAAAATCTCAAAACATAATTTTTTATATATATAAGTAAGAAGTTTTATTAATCCACATAAATTGGCAAAGCTTGAGTACACAAGAAGTATACAAAAAAAGAGTTTAGTTACAAATTACTCTCTATGAAAAGTAGCATAAAAATCATTAAAACTCGTTCAGTTCAATACTATAAATGAAACTCAAAGCAACAATGTATGATAGAAAAAAAAGGCCTTGAAACCATTTGGAGAGCGTTCCCTATTTTCAAAACATCAATCATTTCTTTTGATCCATGTACACTACATCAAACATAGAGGCACCATCTTCCAAATAGTTGTAATGTGATGGTGGCCCCGAATCCCTCTCCAACATGACAATAAATCCATCATTCTCCTAGGCATAACCCATGCGATACCAAGTCTAGTGAAGATGTCATCCCATAAAGCCTTCACTAATTCGCAATGGAGAAGCAGGTGGTCTGCTAATTCACTGATGTGTTTACACATGAGGCATCAATCTGTTAAGTAGAGGTCGTGCTTTTTCAGCTAGTCGATAGTTAATAACTTCCCCTGGGATGCCAACCAACCAAAGAAAACAACTTTGAGAGGAGCATTGCTCCTCCAAATGCTCTTCCAAGAGAAGGCATTGGAGGGGCGAACCGTCAATACCTTGTAGTAAGAGCGAACTAAAAAATTTTTGTACCATGTACGTGTCCATAGTAGTCTGTCCTCCATTCCTACTGCACTTTCAGCGCATGTAAAACATTGTAAAAGTCAGCAATGTCGTCCACCTCCTGATCTTATACAACTATAGAAAAATTCACAGACCAATGAAGAGAATCAACAAAGATCCTCATATTATCAGCCACAGAAGTATCTTTATTTGACGCAATCCTATAAAGAGAGGGGAAAGTATTTTTCAAGGCCACATCACCACACCAAATATCGTGTCAAAACTTGATTCACGTTCCCCTGTCCACCCCAAGTATGAAATTACAGAGTATATCTTCTCATCCATTCCGAATGAATTTTCAAACACTCACGTAATCTAAAAGAAAATAAATTCAATCAATCAACGTAATCATATAATTTAATTAAAAATAAATTCAATTTTATAAAAATTGACATTCTTTAACTATTTGAGTCATTTTTATAAAATTAAATTTATTTTTAATTAAATTACATTATTACATTAGTTGATTGAGTTTATTTTTTTCTAAATTATGCAAGAAGGTCATACTCAGAGATTTTTAATCCAGATTCAAATAGCAAAAGGAAAAAAATAAGGGTAAGAATATCATTACAAAATTTTAAATATACAAGTTTTATACAAACTTTTTATAAAAATGTAGTCTCATTAAAAAATGAATTTTTTACATTTTTTTATAAGAAAAATCACTTTTTTATATAAAAAAAATTGTACAAAATGGAGGTATGTTGGCATAACCCCCCTCCCCGATTCAAATAAATAAATAAATAAATAACTGCTATTTTCATGCTTCAATAACTCAGTTCTTGTCTTTCTTGCTACCTTCCTCCCATATATCATTGTTTTTTTTTTTTTTTTAAATTGGCAATTTGGCACATTAAACTATTAAAATTAAGAAAATACTTATCGATATTGAAAACAAAAAACAAAACAAAATACACTATAGTCCGATGCATCAATCCTGTAGCAGGGTCCTTAAAATTATTATTAATCAAAATTGTTATATTTTCTATTTTTCAATAGTTTGAACGGTTAATGTAAGTGTGTAAATTAACAGTTTTTAAACTTTAAATGGTTAATAAAAAAGGAATTATTTAAGGAGGCAATATGAGATTTTTTAATTATATAATGCTTTCAAATTTCATTAACAGTTTTGTTAGTCTAATGGCTCGTTTGAATATAATATTTCAGAATATCTGTATATTATTATGAAATAGTTTGTGAACAATAATTAAATACTTTGTAAATTATAATGAAATAGTTTGAGTTAAAACGTTTTATTAGGTTTAGAAAAAAAAAAGAAAAAAAGTTAAATAAAAATATTTTAAAATTAAAAAAAATTGTTTAAATATTATTTTTATTTAAAAATTTGAAAAAGTTGAATAAATTTTTTTAGAAGTTTGGAAAGTTGTATAGGGTTTTGTTTTTAGATAATGGTTAAGTGATGATTAGATGAAAAAATTGAAATTGAAAATTATTTTGTCTTTACATGATATTTGAGAATGAAATATATAAAAATATCTGAAAATATTTGAGCACCAATAGAATAGTTTTTAATAGCGACGTCAATATTTGGTTTGTAAAGAAATTTCACAGTATAAAATTTACAAATTGATACGACTAGTTATGGTATATCAGATTATAAAATTATTTTTATTATAAAATAAATTTAAGATATCACATTTAATTGAAATTACTTCTATAAAATCTTTTTATTAATCTAAAAGAGCTCAAAAAGAAAAAGAAACAAATTAATAGAATTCCATGGATAAAGACATCAATAGCAACACGTAGATTATGTTACAGATCACATCGAAATAAACTTAATTTATAACCTAATGTCGTTAAATGGGTCCACCTGAATCATGGGAGTGAAACGAGGAAGAACAAGGATTTTGGTGAAAAAGATGTTTGATTTGATAGGAGTATATATCAACCAATTACCACTTTACTTTCCAAAGAGGATCGAGAGAATCACGTAGCTAAGCATATATAACTGTTTGGGGAAATAATTATTTTAAGATTATTTTATTATTATTTATAAATTATTTACTATTATTTCATCACGATTCATAAATCATTTAAGATACTCTTAGTATCCAAATAAAGTATTTTGAAGATAAAATAAATAGTTTTACCAATTGTTTTGGACGTGTTTCACTACTACCACCTCACAGTCACCTGCCATCAAAGATTATACGGCTTGGGGGTTCGATGAAATGTCTCCGATATCTAAATCAGTCACTGAAAGTAATAATGTAATTCTCAAGAATTCAATCCATTTCACGTATCTGGGTTCTCCCCTTATATAGAGTTTTCTGAATCGTCCTCTTTTTTAAGCAATAATGGTTATCTATTATTCAAATTTAAATCTGGATATGAAGGTTCATCCCTTAATGAATTCAAATGATAATTGTTCTTATCTTCTACCGTCGTTGGGTGGTTACCTAGTCGGTATTGGTAGTGGGTTGGGCCCTCTCGATATTAATTTGGCTTTTCGGTAATGGGGCAAGCTTTAGGCTTAAACAAAGGCCCATGCCCATGTGGGGCTAACCGGTCAGGATGTCCTCTCCAGTTACCCCGTGAAGTCTCATTACACATGGCGCGATGAGACTTGAATTCGTGCGTTGTTTCGTTTTTCGAGGTGTGGGTCAAGGTGCCGTTTCGCCTCCAATTCTTTTGTACGCCAACCGTCAACTTACCTAAACTCCTATTTAATGCTTCTTGGGGTCTTGTTTTCCCTCATCTTTTAAACTTCATTCTCTTTCACGTTTATTACTTAACTTTTTGAGTTCTTGCTTACCGTCTGGACAATTTTCCCCCTTTTTCTCTTGCGACTTCTCTCCTTCCTTCATGCCTTCTTCTTCTTCCAAAGGCAACGTTGTGGTTTCTACTCGTGACCCTTCACCACCCCGCGACTCCTCTGCTCGAGTTGCCATTTCTCCTTCAGCGTTTATATTCATGAGTTCTCGATGGTCTTCAACTATTTCTTCTCATGAACTAGAGAATGCTCAAAACAACTTCAATATTCTCGACTCTGTTGGTTTGAAGGTACCCACTCCAAATCAGAAAGCTATTGATGCGAAAGGTATGGCCATTTCTGTTACCCTTTATTTTGGCATGTTTACTATAGGGCTTTGATTGCCCTTCGTGTGACCAGTCTGTGATGTGTTAGACGTCCTAGGGCTCACCCCTGCTCAATTGGTACCCAACGCCTAGATAATTTTGATGGCTTGTTATATTTAGGCCATGGTGAAGTTATGGATCGCAACTCCTCGGGAGGTGCGCTCGGCACTGGTGTGTGAATTTAGCATTGGACACACTTTTTCACAAACTCCTTTGCATCTTTAAGAGCATTTGGCCAATAATATCCTACCTTTACAATCTTTGTGGTAAGTGATCGTCCTCCCGAATGATTCCCGCATATCCCCTCGTGTACCTCTCTCATCACGTATTCTGCTTCCTCTTTTGCTACGCATCTTAATAATGAGTTTGAAAAATCCTGCCTGTATAGCACTCCGTCTATTATAGTAAACCGGGCTGTCATGTTTTTTAACTTCCTCGCCACCTCTTGAGATAGGGGAAGATCACTCGTCTCTAAATATTTTCTTATGTCATCAGCCTAACCTGGCGTACTCTCTCCCATTTGCAGGTTTTCCTCGCCTACAGCCAGATTGCCTATTGTTCGAAGATCAACCTTCCATGGCAACGCATCTTCTTGTTTTGTTAGAGGAACTGATCGGCCTTAAAATTATCTCCTTGAGGTATTTTCTCGATTCGAAAGTACTTGAGGCCTTTGCATTGTTCTTGAACTTGATGGAGATATTTCATTAGCTTGAATCCCCTTGCCAAATATTCCCTGGTGATTTGCTTGACTACTACCTACGAATCGGCTTTCATTTCAATCTCCTCGTCTCCCAACACTTTTGTTATTGCCAAGCCAGCGAGCACCGCTTCATATTTGGTCTCGTTGTTTGTAACTTTGAATTCCGGCATGATACGACTCTTTCTCTTCGCTCGTCACCACGTACACACCAACTCCTTCCCCCCTGCTCAGCAAGATGACCCATCCACATACACTTGACATGGCTTCTTCTCGAGGGATTTAGGGATTTCTTCTCGAAAATTTGAAAATTCTGCCACAAAGTCAGCCATGATCTGCCCTTTTATAGCGCTTTTAGGCACATAACTGATGTCATACTCGCTTAGCTCGATAGACTATTTGACCAGTTGTCCCGAGGTGCCCGGCTGTAATACCTTCTGTAAAGGTGACGAGGTAATCACCCTTATCAAATGGGCTTAGAAATAAGGTCGTAGTCGCCTTGCTGCTACTACCATGGCGAAGGCAACTAATTCAATCTTTGTATACCTGGTTTCAGCTCCTCTTAGGGCCCTACTTACATAATATATTGGCTTCTGCTCCTTCCCTTCATCTCGTATCAATGCTGCTGATACTGCATCTGGGGTCACTGCTAGATACAACGATAGTGGCTCTCTTTGCTTCGTGTGACTAAGTAATGGCAGGTTAGTCAAATATTCCTTCAGCTGTATAAATGCTTCTTCGCACTTGGCATCCCAATTTTGTGCTTTCTTAAGCACCTAGAAGAAAGGAAAACATTTATCTGTTGATTGTGATACAAAACTGTTATGGGCTGTTAACCTTCCCGCCAGTTTTTGCACCTCGTTTAGATTCTTAGGCGACTTCATCTCTATTATTGCTCTAAGTTTTTCGGGATTTGTTTCGATTCCTCTTTCTAACACCATAAACTCGAGGAATTTCCCTTACTGCACTCCGAAGGCACATTTGGTTGGATGGAGTTTCATCTAATATTGCCACAAAACTTGGAAGGCTTCCTCAAGGTCATCTATATGTCAGGCAAACTCCATACTTTTTACTAGCAGATCATCGATGTATACTTCCATATTTCTCCCAATCTGGTTTTTAAACATCTTGTTTACTAATCGTTGATAAGTTGCCTTAGCATTCTTCAAGCTGAAGGACATCACTTTATAACAATAAAGTCCTAGGTCTGTTGTGAAAGCAGTCTCTCTTGGTCAGTTATTCATTCTAATTTGACTGTAACCCGAATAGGCATCCATAAAAGTTAAAATTTTATGTCTTGCTGTTGTGTCTACTATCAGATCTATTCATGAGAGTGAAAAACTATCTTTCGGACAAGCCTTATTGAAATCCATGAAATTCACGCACATTCGCCACTTCCCGTTGGACTTCTTTACCAATACCACGTTTGACAGCCATTCTAGATATCGTGTTTCTCTGATGAATCCAACTGCCAATAACTATCCACCTCATTCGTGATTGCTTCGTATTTCTCAGTTCTAAAGTTTCTCTTATTTTGTTTTATTGGGCATACATTTGGGTCAATGCTCAATTTGTGCTCGATGATCTCTTCGCCTATCCTAAGCATATCCTTATGACTCAATGCAAACATGTCTTTATGTTTTAGGAGGAAGTCGGTCAGTCGTTGCCTTTCCTCTCTTGTTAGCTTGGTTCCTGTCTTCACATGACTCTCTGAATGAACCTGTTCAAGAGTGACCAACTCTAGGAGTTCGTCTGCTTCCCCTTGCTTCAAAGCATCCTCGTCTCTAGTCTCCAATTCGATCATCATTACTTGGGGTGATGGTGTAAAGATCACACCCGCCTCATCTCCGTTTTCTACAATACTCACATCTCCTTGTCCTTGCCTGAATTCCTGCACATAACACTCTCTGGCTAGGACTTGTTCACCTCATACTTCACCTACTCCAGCCCTTGTCGGGAATTTTATTTTTAGATGATATGTCGAGGGGATGGCCTTTAATGCATTCACCTTAACTCATATTTAATGCTCATTGGGGTCTTGTTTTCTCTCATCTTTTAAACTTTTTTGTCTTCCACGTTTCTTGCTTAACTTTCTGAGTTCTTGCTTATTGTCTGGGCAATCTTCCCATTTTTTCTCTTACGATTTCTCTCCTTCATTCATGGCTTCTTCTTCTTCCAAAAGCAAGGCTGTGGTTTCTGCTCGTGGCCCTTCACCACTCTGGGACCGGACCAAAACCCATTTAGTCCCACAAATGGAGGATCGAAACCGACCAAACAGGTTTTCGGTCCGGTCATGTCAGTTTTTCCGGTCTAGATTGAAAATTTGACACCCTTAGGTATAAAAAAAAAAGAAAAGAAAAGTGTTATAGCTACAAAAAGATTTCACAAAAGTAACCAAACAAATTGACATGATTTCATATGATTTGTTAAGATTTATCTTATAATAAAATAACTTTATAATCTAATGTATTACATCAAGTCACGTCAATTTGTGAATTTAGTTTTGTAATTTCATTTTTGAGTTAAGATGATATGAGATGGTTTGTAAAAATATGTGTGTTTGGAGAGTGAGATAAAATGAGATATTTTGTAGAGTGAGTTTGGAGAGTGAGATGAGATGAGTTGATTTTAACTTTTTAGAGATTTGATAAAATGATGGGTCTACCAATTATTGAAAAGTATTCTTAATTATTGGGTGAAAAATATTATGAATATATTAAAAATAAGTAATATATATATTATTAATTTATGGTTTGACTTTTCCGAAATGTATTTTTTGTAGTTTGCGATGATTATATCAATATTCTCAAATACGAACGCATATCTTTATTAAACAAAATTATTCCAATTATGACCTATTTATTATACTATATGTTATAAACTTTGAAATATATTTTTCTAATTATATATTACAATAAAATAAAAAATTCTAATAGATAATTATATATATTAAAAATGTGGTAGTTAGCATTACTGTAGCGGAACTGTAGAGGCAGATGAAGCTTTGTAGCATATCAATTGTAGCGGTACTGTAACGTTATTGTAGCGATGGTTGAAAAATCAGAGAAATCTTATATTCTGCCGTTTGGATAGGCATATGAAAGATGAAGTGCAGTTCAGATGAGATAGTCTGGGCATCCAAACTGAGCCTTAAGTGAAGTCCAAGTTGGCTTGATGGCATGATCGGGGTGATTACTCCACAAGCAAGGATGGATTAAATTATCTAACATTATTATTTAAGAATATTTTGATCTGTATTACTTAATTAATTAGAGTGTTTGTTATTATTTTGAGTGTAATATTTTGTAGGCAAGTTGTATAATTTTGTAGTGTAGAAGTTGTCTCTCTCATTTCTCACTGAAATGAAGACATTTTTGCAAGCTGGATATAGTTGTGGATGCAAAGATAGACACCAACTGGGGAGAGCAGCAACCTTTTATTGTATGTACAATATTTTACCAAAACAACAGCTAGCCTTTTTTGAAGATGAAAGCGATGTGTGTGGAACTTTGGTCTAAAAACAACGTTGCCATATCTAGCAGGGCTCTATCCTCAATTAGATTCAAAGGAATATGTCCTATACTCCATGTGGTAGGGATTTTCTAAATCATTTTCCATCGAGTAATGATACACGTACAATTATTTTTACAAGCTTTTATATAACCATATTTTAAAATGAAGGTATTTATGTGAAGTGATGTTACTTTTATGAAAAACACTACTTTACCTCCTACTTTAACCGCTCAAAGTGACCGCTTGACATTTTTTTTTACTTAGTAATTAAAGAAATAATTTTAAGTATATTGATGTATTTTTTTTTAAATATTTAAATGTATTAAAAAATGTGAAAAGAAAAAAAAAAAAAAAATAGCTGGGCGATATGCCCAACAGTAAAGGTGGGGCGGCAGAGTAGCCCCACCCTACTTTTATTTTACAAAAATACTTATAATTTAAAACATAATTGTATAAAAAGTTGTAAAAATGATTATATGTCTATCACTTTTCTTTTTCGTCGGTATGTTCAAACTAGGTTAATTCTAGAGCTATGTACAGTCGTGCATTGCAAAATTATAAATCTTGTAACATTATATCTTCGAACTATCGATAAGTTGAAAGTATAATTAAGCGTGTTAAGATCTAAATCTTGAATAGATTAACATAAATGACATGGTACAATCATGAAATTAATGATCATAATGAAAAGGTATATAGTTTAAAGTTTAGTAGTTTGATGATATAATATGGCAAAGCTGGGTAAGTTAAGATGTACATTTAAAAAAAGATGTTAGGGTGTGTCTACAATATTGCTCTTAGCGATGACTCTAAAAACGGGTCTGTGGAGTGTGATGTTGAAAGTCATAGAAGACTTGAGTGTATCTTTTCTAATACACTATTAAATTATGTATTTTCATTGTATTAAACAAGATATAGATTATAATTTAAACTATTAAATTGATATATACATTAATTCTTTTGATAGAGTTAATTATCTTATTAAAAAACTATGTCTAACTTATATGCTCAAAAGTCAAAAAACACATGATAATTTTATATACTAGAACAAGTCAGTAGTTATTAACTTATTGGTTAATCATGTATTTTTGGTGCTTAAATAATCTTTTTATGATAAGTAAATAATTAAAACATTGAAAAAACATAATTATCTGTTAAATAATTGCATTTTATTTACTTATCATAAAAAACATAATTATCTGTTAAATTATTGTCCCTCTCACTTTTTTGGACTAGTAGATGATTTAAAAAAATAAAATAAAATTCCTAAATTTATTTTATTTAATTTCTCAAGTTTTTTTTTTTTTTTTTTTAAGGAAGATGACGATACCTCAATGTTATTGATTACCCTCGCTTATGGCAAGGAATACTGTGGCAACAAGCCGAATACTTGAGATTTACAAGTATCCAATAAAACCATCCCAGACATCAAATCCATTTTAAAAAAGAACCTATATAGTAAACTAATCAATTAAACCAATAATCAATCTAAACATGCATATTCTAAAGCAAAACATGCAAAAACAAAATACCAACAAAACAAACAAAAGATCAAAGAAAATTAAGTTCTAAGACTAGGGAGACCAATATTGTCCAGCCGAACAATACCTCGCAACTGTCTCAATAGAACTCCTCCTTCTACATATCTGCATGTCAAGCCAACTTCTCATTATCGAGCCAAAAAATTCGTAACTTGGTTTGCTTCCCTATAAATGAATTTCTTGGGGCTTATTAAGTTATACTTAAAACATTTAATTAATTAAGCAAGTGAAAATACCGGCAAATAAAGTATAAAAATATATATTTTTTCATAACAAATTTTAGAATGAGTGAATCAATAAATAGAATAGAACTTACATGATTATTTTTTTTAGGAAAAATTACTTGATTATTAGATCCATCCATATCTTTCAATAAAGAATGAGTAAATAATGATCTATAGACACATAGCTCCATGGATGCGTGAGTCAACTAGTGTCTAGTACACCAGGTTAGAGCCTTCACGTTCTATTTAAAAAAAAAAAATTCTCTACATTTTAGATAATAAATACAATTTTTTTCATTTTATCAAAGAGAAATGATTTTTACAAGTTCTAAATAAATAAGTTCCGCACAAACTTTTGTAAAAAGTAGATCACACTTGAAAGGGGTGTAAAAAATATTATTTTTTAGTGGAATCTTTTTTTTACAATGGGCCTATACGAAACTTATCTATTTGAGACTTGTTTTTAACATTATTCTTTAACAAATCAGTATACATCTCATTTTTTTAAATATTTGTCTGCATGGTCAAAAATAAATTTTAAGTATTTTATTTGAGCTTTTAATTTATGAAATTTTTTATAAGAAATCATTTTAATTATTAATTAATTATTTAATATCACGTCAAAAAAAATTGAGAGAAAAATGACGTAGCGACTATAATTTAAGAGAGCCCAAATAATATTTTTCTTAGAAAAGTTAGTGGGCCTGATTATTTGGGCCCGAAAAGTTTGTGTCCAATCCAATAAGATCATCAGTTTCTTTTAGGCGTGCATTATCTGCTTTGGTGGGTTTTGCGGAGGTTTTGGGTTTGCTGGCGAGTGAGAGAAGCAACAAAAATGGCAGCTTCCATGGCTGCTGGAAGATCTACTCTAGTGCGTTCCATGTGCAGAGCATCCAAAATTTCTTGTTGTTCTTCAGCGACAAGAAGATTTTCGATACCACCGAGTCCGTCCAATTTCGTGCCTCGTCGGGCTCCATTTTCCCCTCATCATCCTTCTCCAAGGTACTACTCTCTCTTCTGCATCTTCTTATTCTTATCATTACTCTCTCTCTCGCTCTCTGTAATTCTCTAATCTGATGCTCGTAGCTAATTCCCGTTTTAATATGGGCTGGCTTGGAAAGATTGGTCCGACGAGAACTGAGCTCTCTTCTGCCCATCCACTCTGCAATCGCTTCGGCTTCCCTTGTGTCCAAACTTCCTAGCGAAGCCAGCACCTCCACCGAAGGTATCTCCTCTGTGTGCGGAGCTACTTAGAAATTTTTCGTTTTATTTTTCGGCTGATAATTTTAGGAAAACCTTATCACGCACGTATGCACGGTTCTCATATGATTTCATTTTTAACTCGTACTAGTAAGCATGTGGCTGCTGTCCCATTTTTTTGAGTGGGCAGGCAGAGTTCTGTACAATTTTTGGTGGTGGGTATTTTTGTGCAACCCGATCTTACTTTGAATGCTGATTACCATTCATGATTGAAGATTTGAGTCGTTTCTGGTAAAGAAGTTAGGGATTAACCAAAATAAACAAGTTCATCTTTCCCAACTAAACCTGTAGAGTTCAGTAAGATGCATCCTGAGGAGATGGACAGCAAAAATGACAATTTGCTTGAGCAAGCAGATTATACGCATACATGACAATCTAATTTGCTTCACTAGCAAATAACATAGCAGTGGGTGACACCGTATGCCGTATAAATTTAAACAATGAACATGATATATAAATTTATGGGATCTTCTTAGTATAGCTGTATGCAAACCATTTCTAAGGCTGCGTTGGATTCCAAGGATAGAAAAGAGAACGCAACATCTTTTCAAATTTTTTTTCGGTTTTATAAATTAAAAGTTAGGCGTAAGTAATCTGAATTACTGTATGAGCTTCAATTGAATTGAAGTTTATTGTCTTGAACAATGTTAGATCCATGATTTTCCTTCTTTCACCCATCATTGTTATGTTATAAGGAATGATGTTTTGTAGGGAGAGACAGAGGGCGAATTTTCTTATTTGAAGTTTTGCTATGCAGCATTTTTTGAACAGGAGCAAAGATAAAAGGGTAGAAACTAGGAACTTAACAGCGTAAAAAAGCTTTGAGGGTTAAAAAAGGGAAAATAGACTTTCATTTCACCTTAGTCTCTCTGCTCATTCAAATGGAAACTATATATGCAGCATCAAGCTTGTTGTATCGGTTGAAAATTCTTGTACTTTTAGGATCATTGAAAGGTTGTTGATTGCTACCATTAGAAGCAAAGTCGTAAGTCATTTTTTCCCTCTCCTGATGACAGGTAGATTTGTGAGCTATCTCAGTCCCATCTAGTACTGAATGGACGGCAAGATCAAGGTTTTGTTCAAAATTTATCATTGGCTGATTATTTCCTTTCAGAAGTTGGAGCTCAGGTCTTCCAGGCTTGATTGCTGAAGATGCTTTTTAACTCTCTTATAGTAAATAGCAACTGTCGAACTATTTCCTGAAATTATTCTAGTTTTTTATAGCACCATGGCTATGATGGTAATGATTGAAATATATAGAACCATTAGAAATTGTCTCTCTTGCGGTGTACTTTTTGGAAGGGAATAAATACAAGTCCTCTTTTGGTTTTCAAAAACTAATTTGAAAACAGATGTAGGTGGAATAAGTTACACAATTTGGTCTTCTTTTTTTTTTTTTTTTTTTTTTTTTTTTTTTTTTTTCCTGGCTGGTGATGTTGTCCATGGGAGGTTGAGTGAGTGATTCATTGCAAGTTTGAATACGCATTCAAGCATGCCAAATGCTGTTGCTATCGATCGTAGGATTTTTTAGGTTGCTAGAGAAGGGCGATGGGTGACTATCATAGAGAGGGGGTGGAAGTTGGTGAGAAGTCTTCATCTGGAGTTCGCCACGACACGGTGGTTCACCAAAGCTCTAGAAGACTACTTGAAGGTGGGAAGGAGGGAGTTTTATTCAACTCGCAGAGATGGGGACAAGGGCCTCATAGCCCAAAGGTATGTTAACTCTCAAGGGGCATTCATGTTGTTGGTGGAGTTCAGAAATTGGGGGGAGGGGGTGTTGAGGGAGACCAGCTTCGCAGTTGGCCCTACGGTGGTTACAACGTCGGAAGCTCATTCTCTAACATCATATCTGGATGCTATAAAAAAATCATCAAGGGTTTCGGACCCATCCCATCAACTTGTCAGATGGAGAGGAGAGGCGCTGCTGCAGTCTGGAGACGTTGTGGCCTCAGTAGAGGTAGTGGGTCAGAGCTTGGAGGGGGCTGACAGAGATATTGTCGGTCTCAATAAGGAAAGCCTCCTGCGGGTCATGATGGAGATGCAGAAACAAATAGAAGATTTGAAGGCAAATCTAAACGATATAAAACGGTGCGTTGAAAGAAATGTAGAGGTAGGAGTAGGCGCGGGCCTGGGGAAAGGCCAAAAGCACCAACCTATGGTAGGGCTAATGGGCCAGCCGAATGGGCCCAGAAATTATGCGCAGGCCTTAGGAAGAAACCGAGATATGGGCCCTGGCACAGGCCTTAGGAAGAGGCCTGTTTGGAGGAGACGTGTACCGTCTGCCTGCGGCCCTTCGATGGGTGGGCCTCAGCCACCGTTGCTGGCGAAGAGCCAAGTGGCCCCGGCAAAGGTGGCGACACCTCCGACGGTGGCTACGGTGCCGGATTTCGGTCTGTTTGAGCATTTACAGAGTAAGGAAGCGCACGAAAGGTCTCGAGGTCCATTTCAGGGCTCCCTGACGGTTGCTGGTAAAGCGACGGCCACAAAAACACCGGCTATGCCTTCGCCGTTAGAAGAGGATCGGAGCTGTGAAGAGACGCTTGCGATGGGGGGGCTTAGAGTAAGCCAGAAACTGCTGATAGTGGAGGAGGAGGAGTCTTCACACATGTGCGATGCTGCTGTGACTTCAGCCAGCCAGAAGGCGCCGATATACATGGTGGGAAAGTCTCCTTCCTAGACAGAGGCCCATGGCCATCCCGAGGATCACCTAGCGGGAAGTTTCAGTTTTGAAGCTCTTCTAGGGGCTGAAGGGGTAGGGACGGAGGTGATTGATGATGAGCTTTATCAAAGTGAGGTAATGATGGTTCCTGAGACTCAGTCTCCTACTAGTAATGTTGTGGTTGCATGGGAGGGTATGAATTTATTTGGGGAGGAAGAAAGGGCGACTCCTAATCTGCAGTGGGCTTCCAGTGATAGGGAACATATCCCGTTAAACCGTTTGCTACTAGATGAGTCGAATGGTTCAGATTTGGTGTTTCAAAAGGTGAAGGATTTGCATCACTAGATAGGCATGGAATGTGTGGGCTATGAAGAGTAATTTATGGCTTTACTTACTGCAACTGAAGTGGGTCATACACTGTTTAAGAAATCTGGGTCGAAAAAATAGCAGGAGCTCAAGCGCCTAACTTGGTCTTTGAATTATGAAGGAAGCTCAAGCTGTGAAAGATCCAAAAGGAAGGGGCTTGCTTATCATTTATGAAGTAGAAAATTGTGTCTTGGAGGTCCACGGGTTAAATGAGGCAAATAAGTGGCATCGCATAAAAAACTTGTTGCGAGAATGGAGGGTGGATATAGTATGTTTACAAGAAACTAAACTGAAAAGTGTTTCTAGAAGATTAATTTGAAGCATTTGGAGTTGCACTTACGTGGATTGGGCTTATCTAGCTTCGAATGGGGCTTCGGGTGGAATCCTAGTGATGTGGGATAAAAGAGTTGTTGAGAAAATAGAGGAGTTTGTTGGGGAGTATACAGTGGCATGCTCGTTTAAGAGCGTGGCAGATAACTTTGTGTGGGCTTTTGCAGGTTTATACGGTCCAAATGTAGACAACGATAGATGTTTCTTATGAGAGGAACTCGCTAGGTTACATAGCTAGTGGGAGCTTCCTTGGTGTATAGGAAGGGATTTTAATGTAATCAGATTTCCTAGTGAACGATTGGGAGAGAGTAGGCCGCGCCCAGCAATGACAGAGTTCTCAGATTGTATCTTTGATTTAAACCTGCTGGATATTTCTCTACTAGGGGGTTCTTTCACTTGGTCGAATAATCAGACATGGTCAAGACTAGACAAATTCCTAATTTCTTCGGAATGGGAGGTGCAATTTCCGGAAGTGTGCCAAAAGAGGCTACCACGTCTTTGCTCGGACCATTTTCCTATATTGTTGGATTGTGGTGGCATTTGAAGCGAGCGTCAATATTTTAAGTTTGAAAATATGTGGTTGAAAAGTGAAGGCTTTGTGGATAAGGTTAGGCAATAATGGTCTTTTTATCAGTTCCAAGTTAACCCCTCATACGTCCTAGCTTGTAAGTTAAAAGCTTTGAAAAAGACCTTAAGCTTTGGAATTCAAAATCCTTTGGAGATATTGGGGAATGGAAAAAAGTCATGGTGGAGGAGTTACAACAGTTTGAACAGATATTGGAGGCTAGAGCCCTTTTACCGGATGAGCTATTGCGCAAGTCAGAATTGGTCACAGAACTAGAAAGAATAATATCCCTATAGGAGATTTCTTGGCGCCAGAAGTCGAGAGCTTTGTGGCTGAAAGAAGGGGACGGGAGTACTAAGTTCTTCCATAGAGTTGCTAACTCTCATAGAAGAACTAATACCATTGAAATGCTGAACATTAATGGTATGGAATGTAAGGAGGCCCCTTTGATTTGTGACTATGTGGTGGATTTCTATGAACAACTATTAACAGAATGTGTGGGATGGAGGCCAAAGCTGGATGGTCTTGTTTTTGATACTATTGCGCCTCAGGAAGCCTCTTGGTTGGAGAGGCCTTTTGAGGAGGAGGAAGTGCAGGATGTAGTCAAACGCATGAGTAAAGATAAAGTTCCAGGCCCAGATGGTTTCTTGATGGGTTTCTTCCAATCTTCGTAGGAGGTGGTGAAAGTGGACATTATGAATGTGTTTCAGGAAGTATCCTTGGTTGGAAAGTTTGAGAAAAGCCTAAATGCTACTTTTATCGCGTTGATTCCAAAGAAGACTGGAGCAGTGGAGGTTAAGGATTTTCGACCCATTAGCCTTATGAATGGGGTGTATAAAATTATATCCAAAGCTCTTGATAACAGACTGGGGGCGGTTTTGGGCAAGATAATTTCGAAACCACAAAATGCATTTGTTAAGGGGCGACAAATTTTGGATTCGGTCCTTATAGCAAACGAGGGTCTGGATAGCAGATTAAAGACTGGCTCCACAGGTATTATTTGTAAGTTAGATATGGAGAAGGTATACGACCATGTCAATTGGGATTTCTTCTTGTATTTGTTAGGGAGATGTGGCTTTGGGCCTAGGTGGCGTAGTTGGATTAGTTGGTGCATTTCTACAGTCAGATTCTCAGTATTGATTAATGGTTGTCTTACCGGCTTCTTCAATAGTTCTCGAGGTCTAAGGCAATGAGATCTTTTGTCCCCACATCTCTTTGTTATTATTATGGAGGCTTTGAGTATGATGACATCGGCGGCGGTTATGCATGGGTTTGTGACTGGATTCCTTATTGGTGATCCTAACAGGGGTATTATTACTTTGTCTCATTTACTTTTTGCAAATGATACACTCATATTCTGTGAGGTAGATCAAAACCAGTTGAGGGCATTGAAGGCTTTGTTACTATGCTTTGAAGCAGCATCAGGCTTTAAAGTGAATTTTGACAGGTCAAAGTTAGTGCCAGTGGGGAACATGAGTAATACTAGGCAGCTAGCTAGTATTCTTGGGTGCAAGGTAGCCTCTCTTCCTATTACCTATCTAGGATTGCCGTTGGGGGCTGCAACAAGGGCCTCATCCATATGGGACCCAGTCATAGAGAAGATAGGAAGGAAATTGACAGGGTGGAAAAGATTGTATTTGTTGAAAGGTGGCCTTTTGACTCTTATCAAGAGTACCCTTTCTAACTTACCTACATACTTTCTATCTTTGTTTCAATTGCCTGCCAGGGTAGCGGCTCAGATTGATAAACTATATAGTGATTTCTTATAGGGTGGGATAAGGGATGAATTCAAATTTCACCTGGTCAGTTGGGATAAGGTGTGTACACCACTCTCATTTGGTGGTTTGGATATAAAAAATCTAAGAACTTTCAATCAGGCCTTGCTTGGGAAGTGGTTATGGAGGTATAATAACGAGACAGAAGCCTTATGGAAGTTGGTGATTGACTGTAAATATGGAACCTTGTGAGGGGGGGGGTTGGTGTACTGAAGGGGTGTATGGGGCTAGTGGTGTGGGAGTTTGGAAACACATTAGGAAGGGGTGGAGGGATTTTAGAAGCCATTCTAAATTGGTGTTGGGGAGGGGTTCTCACATTAAGTTTTGAAGGGATATGGTGTGGGAATGAGGCTCTAAAGGATACATTTCCAGCTATTTTTCAATTGGCACGCGAATAGGAACTTCAATCGAGGACCTTATGCTTCTAACAGGGGACCAAGTGCAGTGGAACGTCACATTTAGTAGAGCGACGCAAGATTGGGAAGTGGGCATCTTTGAGGCTTTTTTCAACTTGCTTTATTCTGTGAAGCTGCATAGACAACAAGTTGATAGGCTGTGGTGGACTCCTACAGGTAAGGGCATCTTCTCAGTTCGATCCTTTTATAGGTCCCTTTCCCAAGTTGCCAACACCCCGTTCCCATGGAGGAGAATCAGGAGAAATAAGGCGCCTCCGAAAGCGATCTTCTTTACTTGGACAACAGCGTTGGGGAAGATTCTGACTATCGACAATCTGAGGAAGCGCCGATTAGTTATTCTAGACTGGTGGTGCATGTGCAAGAGATCTAGCGAGACAGTGGAACACATTTTGCTACATTGCGAGACTACTAGAGCCTTGTGGGTTCAAGTATTTAGCCGGATAGAGTTAGCCTTTGTTATGCCTGCAACGGTGGTAGATCTATTGGCCAACTGGACACTTCCGAGAGGAGTTCAACAAATCAAGGCTGTGTGGAATATAATCACAATCTATATCATGTGGTGTATATGGCAAGAGCGCAACGATCGGACTTTTGAAAACAAAGAGCGGTCTTTGGAGGAACTTAGAACGCTATTTTTCCGTACTTTATTTCTATGGGCCATTGCTTTAGATTTTAATGGCCTGAATTTTCATGACTTTCTAATTTCCCTTTCTTCGACCTAAATAGGTCTTATCTCTTGTATACCATCTTGTGTACTTGGACTTTATCTATCTTTATTAATATATATTTGATTACTTATCAAAAAAAAAAAAAAAATTGACTGATGTTGGATCCACATTGCTTTCCTTAGTTGAAATAAGGATATTTTCTCTTAACACAAAAATATTGTTTGAACTTTGTCTAGAAATATAAATGTACTAGATTCATTGTGAAATTCAGTTTTATTAACATTACTCACTTGATATGACAAATAACTTGGTAGAAGATACTTACGCCCCGTTTGGATTCAGAGATGAATTGAGATGGTTTTAGATGAGTTGAATAAAATATTGTTAGAATATTATTTTTAATATTATTATTGTTTTGAGATTTAAAAAAGTTGAATTGTTTATTATATTTTGTGTGAGAATTTGAAAAAATTGTAATGATGAGATGAGATGAGTTGAGGTGAGTTCTGATAGAATCTTAATATCTAGTTATAGGTCAAGACGAATTGGGGGTTCCTGTATGATTGTCTATACAATAAAAACTGAGAAACAAGTTGAATAGATAATTTTAGATGTCCTCTTGAGAATGATTGTGTTTTTTCTGATTGGTTCTAGTGATGATTCTTTGAAGACTTATTGGTTGTAGAACCTAAGTGCACACGTCGAGCAAACTTTCTGTTTCTAGATTTTCAGCTCCAAAACCATTCTCCACCCCAACAGGTTGGTATAAAGATATTATGAAACCACTACTTGTTCCAAAAGTTTAAGTTGATAGGAAGAGATAATATATTTAATCATTTCTATTTATATTAACACTCTCCCTCATGTTTGGATTTTAATTAAATTGGGTAGATTGTAGATAAGTTAGGATTTGAACTCAATATCTCTGCTTTGATATCATGTGAAATTACTATTGTTTCAAAAGCTTACGATGATGGGAAAATGTAGATAGATTTAATCATTTATATTTATCTGAACAAATCCATCCAATAATGATGCTAGCTACAGTTTGTCTAGTGAGGATATGCACAATAAAGTTGGCATTTCTACAAATTATTATGGTTTCTCATGATTTTAAGCCTTTGAAAACCCAATGAATATTGTTGAAGATATGCACTTTTCATATGGGGACGTTACCTCTGTGATAGAAACGTTTTTTTTTATTAACGAGGGAAAAGGGTAGGTGGGGGCAATTGGAGGTGGTCTACCTACCTGGGCGTGACCACAGTAGCATTTTACTCGTTACAAACTAGATAGAGGAGGTTTAAATTATGAGAAGTTGCATGTGCTCCATTGCAAACTCAACACGGTGAGAAGATGCATGCGCTCCCTTGAGTCGGGTTTGAGCTATAGTCTGAACCCTAACATCATTAAAGAATTCAATTGATCCTTAGGCGACTAATACTAATAATCTAAGGCGAATCAATATTCGAATAAAATCCATGATTTAATATATGTCAAACCTCGTGGAGTAACTCAAGAACCATTGAGTTCCTACCTTCGATGTGATAAAAGCAACTTAGTAAGATGAATGCCTCTAGTTACATAAACGGTAGGAAAGAAATTGCTAGCTAGAGTTTTTTTTTGTCTTGAGTCTTTGTTTTTTGGTTTGCAAAAGATATAGATGCATTTTGTATTGAGAAATGCTTTAAGAGGTATGTTAGATTATAAATTCATAAATTGACTTGACTTGATATGGTACGTTAGATTATAAAGTTATTTTTCTTGTAAAGTAGATCTAATGTATTATATGAAATCATATCAGTTTGTAGGTTTATTTTTGTGGTTGTAACACTTTTTTTTTTTTTTGTATTTATGTGGCGATGGAGTTTCAAATCCTTCACCTCATGGATGTTCTAAGGACTTGTATGTTAAGAAACAATACCATACAAATTAATAGGTGTAAAACAATAAAATATATAAATTCATCTTTTAATAAAAATAATGACAAAAAGTCAGAAATAGTTTCCTTCTTTGTTCTTTTTCTATCCTTGCGGGATGTGGAAAAGGTCCACTACCCATGGGGAAAGGGAAAGTACTATTGCATTAAAGCATGGAAAACACTATTATGGCCACTATTTTTGTTACCTCTATTTGACTGCTGCCTAATTTTTTTTTTACTTAATGATTAAGGAAGTAATTTTAAATATATTGATATTTTTTTTATTTTTTAAATATATTTAAATATGTTAAAAAAATATATAAAAACAAACTTTTACGTTGGGCGATATGCCCAGCAGTCAAGATAGGGTGGCAGCAGTCAAGATAGGGTGGCATAGTAGCCGCACCCTTAAAACAAATAATGAAAAACAAAAGAGACAGAGAACCTATATAAATTTCCTTTGGTTTATCGGTTTTCATTGGCGGTTTCTTCTGATAACGTAGCCGTATCTTTTGAATGAAAGTGAAAGGAGATTCTTTGTTTCCTGAGAGACCTTTTTCTTTCAGCAAAAGATGATATCTTGATATTTGATCCTATTAAAAGTTACAAAGGAGGAGAATCCGACAACCATTGTTGATTCAATTATTACACGGCAAGAAAATGATTAGGGGAAAAATTAGGTTTGGCTTTTATTTGTTGTAGATGGTGATTTGCTCAAAACCCCAATCCATTTAATTTACAACCTATATATTTTTATAAACTATATGCAAAAATAATTGTACTTAGCCTATGGTATGGAATGATTTTCTCTATCCCCATTTGATTAAGAGATGAGTTGAAATAGTTTTAGAATAGTTGAATAAAATATTATTTTTTAATATTATTATTGTTTTGAGATTTGAAAAAATTAAATCGTTTATTATATTTTATGTGAAAATTTAGAAATGTTGTAATAATGAGATGAGATAAGTTGATGTGAAGTTTTCAATCCAAACCAAGGCTAAAATTCTCATATAAATTTTGGTCTATTGAATTGCTTTTTTTTTTTTTTTGATCGATTCTTATAAATCTCAGATGATGTGAGTTGATTTTATATTTTGTATTTCTCGAGATTTTAGATTTGATTAATGGCTTGTACATGTATTTATTGTTGATGTTCTCTTTAATTCAAACTTTGATTTTGATTTTGCTTATGTTTTGAATTAAAGTTTTTAAAGAGAAACTAGATCATAATTTCATCTTGAAAAAATAAAATATTTTTCCCGAAAAATGTAAGATTTTATCCCCTTCCTCTTTTATTTTTGGATTCAAGATGAGATTATGTACTATACGTCTCAACCCCATTAAGCCCTCTCAGATGAGAGAAGTTTTGGATTTGTCTGTCTAACAAGTAGGGTTCAATCCCATATTCTTGACAAGCTAAGAGGTAATCACCACCTTTGTGATGATTGTATAGAGAAATCTTGTGGTGGATTTGTAGCACGTTTAAACCCATCCTGGAGTATATTTGTGTAGAGAAGTGTTAGATCTACGCAATGATCTTATAACAACATATTTACAAAATTATATATTTAATGTTGTTATACCCCATATAATAAAGATAATGGTAGGTAATAAATGAGATCTCACATTATTGGGGAAGGAAAAGTTCTTGTTCTTTATAAGATTCTAATGGAACTCCAATTGTATCATTGACTAGTCATTTTGAAATATAGGGTATGTGGTTTCGACCTTCCATAGGGGTGTTACAAATGTATTATGTTAAGTCTACTTTATAATAAAAATTATTTTATAATTTGACATATCATATCAAGGTATGCTAATTTGTAAGTTTGTTTTTGTAAGATCTTTGTATAGAAGATGAAGCATTTTTCTATATACAAGCATGCTCATCAACTTCCCTTAGAAGACAAATAAAAAATACTACAATTTTTTTTTTTCAAAAAAAAAAACATGAGATGTATTTACTAAGCTCCCTCCACCTTGAGGTGGGGTGCTGGTAATATGCAGAGTGAGCAACCATTAGTTTTGCATAGATGTTAACGTTGCTTAAAATGATACGTTATATCTACTTTAGAACAAAATATACTCCACAATCTAGCATACCATATCAAATCACATAAATTTATAAAGTTTTTTTTTTTTTTTTTTTTTTTTTTTTTTTTTTTTTTTTTTTTTTTATAATAACTCTAGAAAGGCTACATATTTTGGTTTGTGTTTGTCTATTTAATAATTAATCGTGAAAACTGAAAAGTAGAACTGAATTCATTTGCTGCACTTCTAAACCAAAATAGAAAAATATGATCCAATGGTAACTCCATGTGGATGACAAAACCGAAAGATTAAAAATTTATAAATTGTAGATTGTCTATGTCAGACACTCACCAAGAAAAGATATGTATCGGAGTAAGCACGATCATTCACACATGACAATCAAATTTCAAGTGTCGTTTTTATCAATTCATTTGAGTTTTCTATAAACAAAGAAAATCAAACAAAGAAAATCAATTGCATGCTAATTTCCAAGAAACAAGATCCAACACTCTTTCATTTTTCTATTTATTTTATGTATATATAATAAAGCATTTGACTAGGTAGATCATTTATCTGTTGTACTCGACGCTTACACATTCTATTATTATTATTATTATTATTATTACATAAGAATATTGTAAATTCACAATTGCGACTGATTATTCTTTTATGGAGTAGGTTTTATTGAAGCTACACAAGGAAACCTCTCTAACAGCTAACAAAATTCCTGTATGGCAACTAAACCACCAGAACAAATGCCCACTGCCCAATGGCTACTAGCACAACAAATCAGGAAATTCTTTTATTCTCCTTGAATATTTGTATGAGAAAATCTCTTTTTTGTAATGTTATAATTCTCTGTAATTTTTCCACGACCTGTATATATTGAAAGACTATCAATGGACTCTCATAGTGTGTGAGATTTTTCCACAAACACCTAGAGTGCAAATCTTGTTATGGTATCAAGAGCCTAGTGAGAGCAAGAGTGTCTCACTCCACCCATGGCTTCCATCTCACTCTCTGCAAGCAACTTTGTAACACTGCGATTGACATAGGGGAATTACCCCTTGTGGAGGGAGCAAATCGTGGCCTCTGCTGAGAGCCAAAACCTTATGAACCACCCCCTCCCCCCAAACACATATCGATGATCCTACTGAAAACACCACTAGAGAGTAGAGTGAAACATACCTCCAATGGCGCAAATGTGATGGTCTCCTCCGTGGTTGGATTATCGGAACCCTCTTAGAAGAATCCCTCAACTTAGTCATCGGCCTAGACATGACACACCAGGTATGGCAAGCCCTTCAAGGGGTCTGCAAGAGAGGGAGTTCCAGCTGACTCAACAGCTCTCCTACATGGGAAAGACGCATCAACATCCCTGATGGAAGAACACCTTCAAAATTTCAAGGTAGTGTGCAACAATCTTGTTGCGTTTGGCCGGCCGATGAGTGATAAGATGTGGGTTTTCTCTTTTCTCAACAACCTCGGTTCGAAGTATGAAAATTTCACCACAACCATGCTAAAACCCCTCATGCCGACGTATGGAGAATTGGTGCTTCTGCTCCAACGATTCGAGATGTGCTCTCAGTTGCACAAGTCACTCTCTCCCCAACCTGTGGTGTTCTATGGACAGAAGAGCTCTCATGCTTTTTCCAAGGGCCAACAAAACCATACGCACCATAAGGCTTTTTCATCTAAGGGACGTGGCTTCTCACAAGCTAGCCACGCCCAAAGGCCCAATGTTACTCCTAAAGTTCCTATTGGAGGTCCTCCAAATCAAAACCAGATGGCTGCTCGTGACCCATCTCGTCCCAAGACGTGTCAAATTTGAGTAAAAAAAGGACATATCGCTTTAAAATGTTGGCTTCGGTTCAATCACAGTCTCCAACCTGATGATATCCCGCAGGCTTTAGCCGCCATGACTCTCCATAATCCGTCTCATGACGCCGAATGGATAGCCAACACAAGTGCCTTTGCTCATGTGACAGGTAACTCATGTATGCTTAATAACCTTCGTTGCTATCTTGGTAATGATGTAGTAATTATTGGTGATGGTTACCTTCATGAAATTATACATATAGGTGACACTTTTATTGGTATTGGTACTTCTTGTATTATGCTTAAAGACGTCTTACTTGTTCTGGATTTAGTGAAAAATCTTTTGTCCATTGGTCAATTAACGTCTGATTACCCTTATGTCTGTGAATTTTATGGTGTTGGTTTCTATATTAAGGAATGGGCAACCAACCGCACGCTGCTGATCGGACATCGAAAGAGTAATCTCTAAATTTTGACCCCACCCCCCGAAGCACACTTCTTCACCCATTTTCAATTGGTCATTGAAGAAGTGTGGCATCAACGACTGGGGCATCTGCAAGCCTTTACACTTCATGTTTTACGTTCTAAGGATCTTATTCAAATTTTAGGCAAAAATAAAAGTACCTTTCTCTATGAGAGTTAACAATTAAGAAAAATGAGCAAACTCCCATTTTTACCTTCTAATAGCTCAACTCTTGGTATTTTTGATAAACTTTATTACGATTTATGGGGTCCTGCGCCCGTTCAATCTATTGGCAAATTTTAGTTCTATGTTTGTATTGTTGACACATTTCCCAAATATATGTGGTTTATTCCCTTGAGAAAAAAAATATGATTTTTTTAATGCATTCTTAATTTTGAAAAATTTGTTGATTGTCAGTTTAATAAGAAAATCAAAGTCTTTCAATCTGATGGTGGCAGTGAATTCACCAGCAATGAATTTAATTTGCATCTTCAATGCCAAGGTATTCTTCATCAATACTCTTGTCCGTATACACTCTAACAAGATGTTTCGGTGGAATGGCATCATCACACCATCTGTGAGCTAGGTATTATGCTCTTTCATAGCGGCGTACCAAAACATTTTTGGGTTGAAGCTTTTTCCACTACCGTTTTCTTAATTAATTGGCTACCTTTCACACCCATTGAACTTCAATCCCCGTTTTATTTGCTTTATGGCAACTATTCCGATTATACCTGCCTAAGAGTTTTTGGCTCAAAATATTATCCCTACACTTGGCACACCAAGCATAATAAATTTGACCATAAAACACTACCATGCATTTTCCTAGGCTACAGTGATACACACCAAGGGTATAGATGTTATCATCCACCCTCACGCAAGACATTTATTTCTTGGCACATTGTTTTTTGATGAAACTAGTTTTCCTTTCAAACAACTCGGTAACCTCCATCTACCCTCTCCTGATAGTCAAGTTTTATCAACTTTCATTGAATGGCGCTCACCTATGACTAACGCTGTGGATATACCTAGTGCAACTTCTTTGCAGCTACTGCCTCTACCAATCCCCTTAACATCCATAACTATTGGTTCCATTCCCATTCCCTCATTGGCTTCCAACAATGAGACCTTCTCCCACCCTAACCTCACTATACCTTTACCTCACAATGAACCCCCTCCCACCCCTTTGCTTACTGTATCACATACCTCTCCTCCTCCTCAAGCCCTTACCTCTTATCCTATGGTAACTTGCGCAAAAGTTGGGATTCACAAACCTAATCCTAAATACGCCAATCTCCAAACTCTTCTTGACCTACCCAAAGAGCCAAAAACCATTCGCTTTGCACTAAATCATGCCGGGTCGTCTAAGGCAATGCATGATGAATTACAAGCCCTTCATGCCAACCACACTTGGACCCTTATTCGTCGGACCCCAAATATGCAAATTATTGGATGCAAATGGGTCTTTAAGACCAAACTCAAGGTGGACGACACTCTTGACGGCCTGAAAGCTCGGCTTGTCTCAAAATGTTTTCAATTTAGGGGTGTAAATTTTAATCAGAAAATTGGATTGGATTGGCCCAAACAGGTTTCTAAAATGCAAAACCGGTCGGAACCGGTCTGGTTTTGGTTTTATGATTTTTAGGATCGGACCGGACTGGTTTACTATAATATATATTTAAATTATTTTTTTAATATTATATATAATATTTTTTATAATGTATATAATAATATAAATTATAATTATATATAAGATATTATATAATTATCACTATGACCATATATTATTATATAGTATTAATATCACTATTAGTATAGTATATAGTATTAGTAATAATTTAGTATCATTGTATTAATTATTATTATATAATATATAATATACATTCCATAATGTATAACATACAGTATTAGTACATTGACATACTCTAAATTAGTAACAAATTATCAATTAACATCATAAATAATTTTCTTATTATTGCAGATTTTTTGTATAATATTTTGTTTTATAGCAGTTTTTTTTTATAGCAGAATTTATTTTACATGGCAAATTTTTTTATAAAGCAGATTTTTAATATCAGAATTTTTTTACATAGTAGATTTTTTTTACATAGTAGATTTTTTTTATAAAGCAGATTTTTGTAAATAGTAATAGATTTTTTATTAAATGGATTTTTTAAAGCTTCTTTTTTTTTTTTTAATAAACAATTTTTTTATGACAAATTTGCAAAATTATTTAAATCGAAAAACCGGACCGAAAACCAGTAAAATCGGAGGTTTCGGTTTAGGAGGGTAACTGGTGTGTAATCGGTTTTGGAAAATGCAAAACCGGTGTATACTAGTTTGGTCCTAAATTTTGTCCAAAATCAGACTGGATCGGACCGGTTACACCCCTAGTTTTCATCAAGTCGATGGTGTCGATTACAATAAGATTTTTGCTCTAGTTGTCAAACCTAGCACCATTCGAATCGTCATCAACTTAGTACTCATTAATCACTGGGACATTCACCAATTTGACGTCAAAAATTCGTTCCTTCATGGGGACCTCAAGGAGTCTGTCTTCATGAAACAATCTCTAGGTTTTACTGATCCTACTTTTTCTTCATATGTTTGCAAGTTGAATAAAACTTTATATGATTTAAAACAAGCTCCTCGTGCATAGTTCGATAAATTTTGTACTTTTCTCATTTCTTATGGGTTTACGTGTAATATGGCGGATCCCTTACTTTTTATATATCATTCCTCTCGTGGTATGCTTGTCTTATTATTATATGTTGGTGATATTCTCTTAACAAGTTCTAATCCTGTTCTTACATGACTTTACGTGTATCGTTGGTACCCAATTTGCTATGAAAGATCTTGGTCCATTGCATTATTTCTTAGGCATACAGGTTCATTATACTTCCGATGGGCTTATTCTCTCCCAAACTAAGTATGCCCTTGACATTTTTGAATGTGCAAAAATGCAGGACTGCAAACCCATGGGCACAGCTATGATGGCCCAAATGAAAGGACTCACTACTGATGTTCATTTTCCTGATCCTTCGCACTACGGTAGCATTGTTGGTACTCTCTAATATCTCACACTTACACGGCCCGACCTAGCCTATAGTGTCAATTATGTCTCACAATTTATGCATGCACCAAAACTTTCTCACTATAAAATGGTGAAACACATTCTTAGGTACTTACATGGCACCTTGGAACTAGGTATCCATTTAGTTTCCAATTTACACTTGATCTTTATGCCTTTTCCGATGCAGATTGGGCAGGTTGTCCTCAAACACAATACTCCACAACTAGATATTTCATTTTTCTGGGAAGCAACTGTGTCTCATGGTCTGCCAAGAAACAACACATTGTGTCTCGCTCAAGCTTTGATGCTGAATACCGCGCCATGGCTCATACAACCGCTAAACTTACATGGATTTCATTCATTCTATGCGATCTTGGTGTTCGTATTCCATCTTCGCCACTTCTCTTATGTGACAACCTCAGTGCTCTCTACATGACTGTCAATCTGACTCTTATGATGTGTAAGATTTTTCCACAAACACCTAGAGTGCAAATCTCGTTAGGTTTGGCCAGGCTAGACTGGTCACAACTTCTCACACTTTGAATTTTCCTTCCTTTTTTTTTTTTTTTTTGTGTGACTTTGGAGTTATGTACTCCACCTTTGTAACAAATGAAAGGTGTGAGTGATGCCTCATGAGGCTTTAGCCTTGGAGTTCTTTGTGTTGTAAGTAGTTTTGTTGGTGGCTCAAAGTTTATCTTGAGGGCTCTTTATGCTACATGAAGAAGCTTGGGGCATGTATATGATCTATCTCTGACGAGCTAAAATGCTTTATGAGGTTTTTCGGTCCACTCGGGAATCTATCTTGATCGAGGGCTTTGTTTATTTTGCCATGGCGAGCACCTCTTTGCCGGGATGCCATGCACCATTGAGGGCTAATTCCCTTAGGAAGTGAGTGATGGTCTTAGTTTGTGAGAACACTTCTAGGCTTTATCTATCATGCCATCCAAAGAAGTCTCTGGTTGGGTCCTAAATTATTTCCCTTAGGAAGTAAGTGATTATTGGGCCTTTAACGAAGACACTTTAAGTTACGTTTGGATGTTGAGGTGATCTCAGATGATTGTGAATAGTAGTTAAAAAGTAGTAAATAATTTATAAATAATAGTGAACCGTTTGTGAATAATAATGAAGTAGTCTACTCTCATTTACCAAACACAGCTAAAGAAAGAGGAAATGAAAATTTTAGTACTTTCCTTCACACATAATTTTAGTAGTTAATACTTCTCATTCATGTTTATCCTTGAAAGCAAAGGAGAAATACCACCCAAATAATTTGAAGTACTTTAGTGTAGATTTGGAAAATTTTATTATATTGATCATTTGGTAGTTCAACTTCCACTTCCATTGATTTGACACTATTTAAAGTCTTCCACAATAGTATTACTATATTAGCTAGGTTGTTATGTATCTTTCCTAACGGTTATCTACCCTTTGCCTTTTGTTTCATGTGACTCTTTATGATTGTACAAGGCAATATTTTCTGTTGATACTTCAAAATTGAAAGCAGAAAGGCCATTGAGAAGTGCTATATAAAAAGAAGTTATAAGAATAAATTCATAAACTGATATAGTTTTATATGATACGTTAGATTTACTTTCTAATAAAAATAGTTTTAGAATTTAGCGTACCACATCAAGTATTAAGAATATAATACAAATAATTTAATCTACTTGATCTTCTTATCAGTTTAAATTTTTAAGATAAATGATAATTTCACATGGCATCAAAGCATATATTTTAAGTTTGAACCCTGACTTTACATAGTTATGTTAAAAATATAATACAAATAATTAAATTTACCTCTTTTCACCGGTTTAAATTTTTAGAAGAAGTGATGATTTTACATCAAATCATTTTTATGAGATCTTTTTTTAATTAAAACATTTCTCTTATAACTTACCTTTGGATGGTATTGGAAATTTTTTTAGCTTTGTTGAAGAGTATTGCTAAGTTTGTTTTCATAAAACTTCTTAACTTATCTCATCTCATCTAATCATTATAATTTTTTCAAATTTTCACACAAAATAATATAAGCAATTCAATTTTTTTAAATGTCAAAATAAAAATAATATTAAAAAATATATGTTTTAACAATATTTTATTTAATTTTTAACTTTCATCACATCTCATATGTAAAAACAAAATAGTCATGTGCAGGCCATTGAGCAGTACTGCTAAGTTGGAGTTGGAAGTACGTACTCACACTAGTTAATTCATTCTTCCTAAACAGCAAGCATAGGACCCATGATAGGAGATTATTCCTTGTAATCATCGATGCATTGAATTAAAACTCATGAATACAAAAGGGGATGAGGTATCCCAAACAAAAACGATCGAGTTCAGCATAATCAACACAGTACATAAAAAAATAGAAAAGTGGATAAAAGACTGTGAAATCAGCACTTAATTGGTTAAGATCTAAACAAACAGGCACTTTCGATACCTTTTCCATTCTAATGTTTTCGATGATCTATCTGCATGTCTTTAATTCTCTTCAACTAGTTCATTTTTTAAGAAATACGGCAGCTTCTGTTTTCTTTTTTAATAGAACAGTTGACCATGAGGGTTTACCTTGCATTTTTTTTTTTATTATCCCAAGTTGCAAGTTCCAGTTTTAAACAAATATATATACACATTCGATTCTTGGTACTTGGTAGGCTACACACATCCATTACCTACTTAATTATTCCCATCTCACACGTATTTACTCTTTCTTTTTGAAAGAATAGGATGGTCATACCTTATTTTTATTGATTACTGTTACTTATTGCATATGAATACCTTATATAAGAGGGAACTTGGAGGTTACATTCAAAGTCCCAAAACCAAACTTCTAAATTAAAAGCTACATGAAAATGATTAAAACAACAATAGGTTCATAAACAGAAATCTAAAAAAGAGATAAACAATTAATCCTAGAGATTATGGATACCGGCATGCATGATCCAAAGCAACAAGACCAACAATATGTTTAGGAAGTTGTAAGATGGAAAAGAAAATAAAAGAAAGCATAAGAGCAAATTTAAAGTAAACATACATACACACCTAGACCTTTTAGATTGATTAGTGTTTTTTTTATTGATTAATATTGCTTGACATTAATAAACTGTCCAAGTGCGTTCTCTCAAGAGTCCTTCCACTTGCTCCTTGAAGTTTCTAGGGAGGAGAATTTCAAAGCTGATCATCATGAACTGTACTGGGAATCTGAAGATCAGAAAGTCCCTAGATAGAGTTCTATATATATATATATATATAATTGAGGGCAATATTTGTATGAAAGATGCTTGTGTTTGGTGGGTGAGATAATCTGGGAATTGAGTAAAGCACCAAAAGAAAAAGAGAAGAATTAAATTTCCTTTTGGGATTCCCATTTTCTTTTGTGCTGTTGCTCGCACGTCTCGTGTTTTAGGTAAGTGAAGTGGCCGATCGACTTTTGTGCATATATCCATAGCTTTATTTATTTATTTTTATTTTTTTTGTATATTATCATAAAGGAAAAGCAAAGGAAAAGCTTGGAATCCAATCTGTCTTCTCAACGACCAAATGAAGAGTAAAGTTGTGCATTGAACGATCACCTGCCAACAAGGAAAAATCTGTGTTTGATTGATTTTTGATCATTGCTTAATGATGAGATGATGTCAACTCCATCCACCAAAGTCTTTTTATATGAACATCTTGGAGTTGGAGTGCTAGAAATGCTAGATCGCATAGGGATCATGTAAAACTTGTTTTTAATTTTTTGTTGTACTAGAAAATAAAGAGTTATTTTGGGTTATACATTGATTAAAGAATAAAGCATGCATGTGCTTTTTAACTGTGCTTGCAATGTAAATAAATAGATGACAAAGTTGCTATAAAAATAATTATTTTTTATCGAAATGAGTCATTTCTCATTACATATAATTCGTTATAAATAATTATTTTTCGTTATGAATAATATTGTCTCCGAAAATATTATATGCAACACACCCATCTCATTTTTTTATCCTATTATATAATTGAGATGATACTATTTATAATTTAATATCAACTCAAAAAAATAATTCAATTATTAATAAATAATGTCATATCAACATAGAACAATGAGGGGGAACATACCCTAGATCAATCAGAGTTTATGGGGTCCATAACCAAGAAGCATCACTCACTCCTAAGCATGAATTGTTGAATTATTTCTTGTGACATTCCCCCATCTCCTATCTAATCTCAATGAAATCTTGCTTCATCCCTTTCATTTCTCATTAAATGTATATGTCTCATAAGCATTTAATGCTAACATGGTCTATATCTATATCTATATCTACATCTACATGTGCTAATAATATGGCAGTCTTTTTTCTTCTTTTTTCTTATCGTCCTTCTTTAAATCCAAATATTTTTTTATAATTTGGTCATATATATAGATACAATATATAGATTTCACAATATTTAATGGTATTCTTGATACTATTTACTGATAATGTTTAATATTATACAATCTAAGATTGTATCTATATTTTTTTATACAAATTTCATGTAAATTTCATCACATATTCTAAAGATAAGAAATATGAGAATGAAATCCAAAAGACTCTAAGCTTAAAGGTATGGAGGACCGTTGACCTAAAACTTATAAACAAGGGTTCAGAAACATGTTGATTTTAATGTTCCTTCTTCCTCCAACTCCACCACATAAATTTTAGCATTAAATTATGTAACAACTAGACCAGTACATATTAAAATAGTCACATTCCTTTTCTACTATATTAAATTGCAATATTTATTTTTATTTCTATTTTTTTTTTTTATTATAGAGTATAAATCGGGGGACTAGTTTAAAAAAAATAAAAAAATAAAATAAAATTGGGGGACTAAGAAAGGACAAAAAAGGAAAAGCATGTACCTCACATTATGCCTAGCTTTTAATCATATAGCTGTGTTGGGGGGACTCAGAGTTGGTGGGTCTACAGTACAAATTAAAGTTGTGGGGCCAACCTCACTTTCATAATAATCTCAATGCCCCTTTCATTTTTAATTAAAATAAGATAAATTATAAAATTTAATATTGAATCACCACTTATATCTAGAAAATTTAATTTAATGAAAAGAATAGAATTTAAATATTCAAGTTATATACTTTTTTTTCTTCATCCCATAAGAAAAAAATATTATACTTATGGAATGTTAATATTTTATTATAAAATTTTATTTTGATTATTATAATCAACAAAACATAATTATCAAAGCCATTATTTTTTAATTTTTTTGTTCTATACTATTTAAATGAAACATCAGTGTTTTCATTTTTCTTTGATATATTAGCAATTTAGCATTTTATACAATTTTTTTAAAAATTTAAACTAAATTTATAATGAAAAATGGAACAAAACATTTACTTAAAAAAATAATCTAAAATATTTAAAAGGTAATATTTCTTTAAAAAATTTACGTTTCACTGTTTGGAAGACTAATGAAAAATTAACCGAAATTATAAAAATATTCATAAATTCTTCGAAATTAATTACATCCGTTATACTTTTATAAATAAACAGAAAGCAAAGGAAAATGAGAAGCAAGCATGATCATGTCACAAACAGTAGTGCTGGAAACCAGACCATCTTCCTTTTATTCCTCTTTTAGGTTTTCTTTTGACTTTTAAATATATATATATATATATATATATTATATATCATATGAACTGGCACAAGTGTTTAAAGAAAAGAAGAAAGAAGGAAACCTTGAAGATTTGTGCTTCAATCCTCCTCTTCTTTATTCTGATCTCATCCGTCATCATAAGCTGCAGAGTTACAAGGCGTGAAAGAAGAATCATACCTATTATATATGTGCTTGTCAGGATCCTGGATTTCGGATCCATGCCTTACCTTCCTTCCTTCCTAGCTTCCTTCCAGTTGATCTCCATCTGAGTTCAGACTGTAGAAAAAACTCAAGAAACTGCAGAGAGAAGAGAAAGACCCATTTCTCCAAATTACCTCCAGATCTGTCTGTCTCTAGCTTTCTTTCTCACCCACGAAATTGTTTTTTTGTTTTACTTTCTCTTTACAATGAGAGACATGGTTTCTTGTTTCAGCGAAAGCGCAGTAAGTGTGTCTCATCCTTCATGTTCTAGCTACTCAAACACAGCTTGTATCAATCCGAGCCTAACACCTTCTGTCCAAAACTCGGTCGCCTGTGTTTACAAGATCATCCTCTCCACCCAAAAGCAAGTCTTGATCACAGTCACTTGGTGCAGGAACCATTCTACTCAAGGTCTAAGCATAAGCTTTGGAGATGACTCGTCGACACCACCCTTCAGACTCAACACGAATTCACGGTTCTTCAGGAAGAAGAAAGGGAGCAGATTGATGGAATCCGATAATTCAAGTTTTGAGGTCTTCTGGGATCTCTCTAATGCCAAGTATGACACAGGACCTGAACCTGTTGATAGCTTCTACGTGCTGGTAATGGCTGACTCGGAAATGGGTTTAATACTAGGTGACATGGCGGAAGAAGCTGCTGCGAAGAAATTTAAAGCTACTTCTGTTGCCAAAGTCTCTTTCATTTCCCGGCGGGAGCATTGCTCCGGCAATACCCTATATTCAACCAAGGCTCAGTTCTGTGATACCGGCATTGCGCACGATATTTTGATCAGGTGCGGCGGATCAGAAAGTGAAGGACTAAGGTCGCCGGTTTTATCTGTATGTATCGACAAGAAGACGGTGATTCGAGTGAAGAGGCTGCGATGGAATTTCAGAGGCAATCAGTCGATTTTTGTTGACAATTTGCTGGTGGATTTGATGTGGGATGTGCATGACTGGCTCTTTAATCCTGCATCTGGATATGCTGTGTTCATGTTCAGGACGAGAAGTGGGATGGATAGCCGGCTGTGGTTGGAGGAGAAGTTGGTGCAGAAAGACCAAGAAAGGGTTGAATTCTCCTTGTTGATCTATGCCTGTAAGAGCCAATAAAAAGATATATATATATCTGTTACTTGTTTTTTTTCTGTTTTAATTTGCTTTTGTTTTTGTTCATTCTTTGCTCTTTGATTATGTTTCCATTTTATTTTTCTTTGGCCTTTCTATTAGGAATAGGTATTCTTTTGATCATATGAGGAACAAAATAACATGTAATTGCAGATATGTGAATTTTCTTAGATAGAGGAGTTCTTGGCTGGCTTGTTTTGATGTCAGTCTGTTTCTCTCCCTCTCTCCATAGACCCATGGATTGTATTCAAAACTTACTAAAATGATAATTAAAAAGAAAGCTTGTGGATTGCTAGAAAGTTTGTGGATTGGGGTTATTTTTTTCCTAATAATTAAAAAAGAAAAAAGAAAAAAAGAAGATGGACAGATTAGCTTTTGAAGATTTTGAAGGATATTAAAGAAGATTTGCTGAAAGGGCAAATAGTGACTTTGAAAGCTAGATGCCAATGGAGAGGTTGCTTTTAGCCTTATAAGGAAAAATAAAAATGAGAATATTGAGAATGAGCATAAGATTCTGACTCAGAAAAGACAATAAGGGCCTCATTATTTGTTGCCTTTTAGCCTTAAATAGAGTGTCTTGTAAGGTTATTTTCTTGCTTCAAAGCAATTTAAGTGGCAAGCAGATATATAATTAACTTGACAAGGCAATATATATATATATATATATATATATATATATGGCAGGTAATCATTTTGTATTTTAGGAAAGTTAATTAATTGATGAAATAATAATTCCTCCCATCATCCTAACCCTTGTGGGCACTCTACTAGTTATGGGTTTTAAGTTTTAGGTTGTGTTTGGGTAGTGAGATCACTCTACTACTATTTAATATTTTATCATTATTTTTTATCTACTTTTTATTATTATTCACTATTATTTAATATTATAAGATAAGTTCAAAGCAAATCAATGGGAACATTAGAAATAAATTATTTTCACAAAGTCACTATGAAGATTTGATTTGTGATTTTAAGGTATGATCAGGTCCCACTTAAGGAGTAAGAGATTCTAACTGGAAAATAAAGGGTTAATTCAATTTATTAAAAAAAAAGGGAAAGAAAAAAGAGAAAAACTTGATGATTAGGTCGTCTTCAAGCTCCACTTTAGAAATGAATAGAAGATTCATGGGTTTAAGGTGATCAGTCAAGCTCCTCTGAAAATCAAAAGAATAAAGCATGAAGATTTCCACCAATATTTCTTCTGCTGTGTGTGGCATGCAGCAGTCAACTGATCTTGTGTCAATACTCCATAGAATTAACCTGCATTGCTCATTGCTGTACGTTGTTTGAAGGTCCCCCCATTGTCTTGAAATCATTACCAGCTCACGAGCCAAGACAATGATGTTGCCTCTCCTGTCCCCAACACATCTATCACCCCACATCTGATCCTCCACTATAATGGAACCTTGCTTCTTGGCCCCTTTACCCTTGTCTTTATGTTTACAGCACAGTAGCATTACTGCTCAAAATCTGTCTCCAATGGTGAGAGAATTTCTATCTAAATACTCTTTACATGCAATATGGAAAGATCAAAACCCAATCTATAGAACTTAAAGCATTAAATGTTAAAACCAATACTGTTTATGAGGGTTCAGGCATTTGGACCCTCTCCAACAGTTTATGGCAGTTCATTATTCCAGGAGGCATGCCATTATTCATAATAAATAGAACAAACTCATTGCTTTGTTTTTAGAATGATTTGCACATCTGAAAATGGATATATATATATATAGAAGAGACAATTCATATATAATTGCAGTAGGCAAAATCATAGATAATTATTGCATTGGGCATTTGTACATGCAGCCTCCTAAGCTGATGAACACAGTTCCTCTTCCTACACAGTCTTGCCTTTTGGAATTAAAATCAGTTCAGACTGACTCTGAGGTTGGAATAAAATCCCAAATTTAGCTAGACAAAAGGATTTCTTGGGATACACTATTTCCTCTTGTGCCTTCATTTTTTAACTCCTTTTGTTTTAATTTGTGTAAGGTTCCTTACTATCTGATGGCAGTGGTAGATTGGACCGGACAATCCTTTGGGCTTGGGTTTGATATGACTCATATCATATGAGCAACGATATTATTTTAAAATTTTATTTTTAATAAAAAATAATTTTATAAAATAATGATAATCTTACGACTTTGTTTTAAAAATCTGTTTTAAAAATAGTTATAAAAAGTAGTAATCTTTTTATCATTTTCCTTTGATTATTATGAGTCTTCTGTTATTTTCTCTCTACTGTTCTTTCATGGCTTCCAACGAAACAGAGGAGACTGGAGAGAATGAGATTTCTTCAATGAAAATGGCAGGTATAGCAGCTTTTTGTCAAGTGTGCAAGTAAGGATAGGGAGCATTAATGATTGAAAAACGCCTGAAAAGGATGATGATCCAAAGTTAAGCCGAGTCTCAACCAATATTTATTTTTGTGCCTTCTGTTTTCTTAAGATCTAAGCAAACTGTGCCAAGCCATACAGTGCATGCATGGTCAGAGTGGTCCTAATGACAAACCTGTTGGATGACACCTTTACTTTCTAAAGCACACGTTTCCTTCTCACATTAGACGACAAATCCTTCTACTTGCAAACGAAGAATCATGTGGTAAACACACTCCAGTCTCCACACACGGAACTACAACGTAAATAAAAATATGAGACTCGTAAGATAATCCCAAGCTTTTCAAGTATGCAGCTAGTGGTTGTGAACGTTTGTGGCAGATAGCAAGGGGAATGAATATATGCATAATAAATAGATGAGCACCAAGTACATTCTTCAGAAAACTGTAAACAGAGCATGCTATCATTTAATTTCATCTTCTATATATATATATATATATATACACTCTAGATGATCAGATCCATTTAAACGCATGGTGTTGGAAAATGCAACAACGATGAAAAACAAGCAAAAGTAAATACAAACAAATCAATCACATGATACAAAATTAATGTGATTTGGCAACGTGCTACGTCTATGGAGCTATAAAGGATTTTATTATACTGGGGAATCACAAAATACACTTTGGAGCGAAATCTCATTGTTCATAATACTCTGGGCATACTAAACTGTTCATTAAGTATACATTTATAGTGTCACACAATAGAAACTCTAATTTTCACTTTTCCACCTTATTCATTCAAGTGTAGTTTCGAATATGCCTTGAGCGAAATCTCTATCCAATCTGTCGAGCGAGTCGCTCGTGCTTCGCTCAAGCCACTTGTCGCGCGAATGTAATGCATCCTTGAAAATCCTCCAAAAAAAAAAAAAAAAACCATAACGCATCATTGTCGGATTGGGTCATTAAATCGGGCCGACACACCAATAAAACCAACCAGATTCCACAAACCCAACTCATGGTTTACCAAAGTTTTTCTTATACTCCTGATTTGACATAAGAGTTTGCAGCTTGATGATCTGCATCTAGTCACAGCGTTTAGAACTTGTTTTCTTTTGCCTCTTGCTCTTGATTCGGCATCCGAGCTTTCGTTGGGTTTCCCTACTCAGCCGTGAGGTCGCTACTTCATTTATTGGATTCAATATGTTCTACTGGGCTGTTAGTTTGGTTTGAGCGATTCTTCCTTCCACTACGGTTCTTGAGCCCGACGTGACATTTATGAGTTATTGGCCCAAGAAAGCAGGCTGAAGTAAAAGGCTTGCTGACATTAGACAAGTTATAGCTTTACCTGTTATAGCTTTACCTTGTAGTTGTATAAAAAGTTGTAAAAAAATTATACGTGTATTATTACTCTTTGCCTTCCTCTTCATTTTATCAACATTCGTGTGAAATCACACTTATCATTGTGCACTCTTCTTCTTTTCTCCCTTTCATCTTTGATGCTTGTAAAAATAGATCACCTCACATATCATAATTCATGTTTGTGGGCAGATTAGGAAGAATGATTGATCAACTGCATATGTAAGGGAAAAAAAAAAAAAAAAAAAAAAGCCCAAGATGTATATATTATTAGGGAAAAAAAGTAGATGAAGAGGAAATTCTCTGGGAAGACCAAGCTGTAAGGATAATCATACATGATAAAGGCAGCAAAGCTAGCTAGTCACTCCTACCATGTCTTGGCTCCTACGTCTCCCTCAGTCATGCTTTTTGTGTAGGTGAGCGCTTACAGTCCACTCCACAAACTAAACTTTCACACCAAGCACCCCACCTTCCCCTCCTCAATTAAAACAAAGCCATTCCCAATATTCTTTGAAAATATTCAGAAATTTTTATTTTTTTTTACCCCCAAAACAACTAGAAGCAAAAATATTTGCAACTTTACCATGAAAAAGAAATGTTATTCTCCCCCAGTTTTTGTATTCCTTGATTTCTTCATATGAACACTAAGGGGGTGGAAAGTATGTATAAAAGATATAAACTATGAAAATGTGGTGGCCAAGTGAGAATGAACAGCAGAAGTTAGTTGAATTTCCCAACATACCAACCTTGAGAAAATAGCTATCTTACCAAAAGTGGCCCATCTTGATCCTTTATCAAGTTTACATCCAATATATTATAAGGAAAGCAGCTGTAGGCAAGGGGAAATTTACACTGTAGCATTGAGAATTTCTACTCCATACTACAAGGTTAACTTCTACAGCAAAAGTTTTGATGGTGTTAAGCTAAAAAGGTGAAATCTACTGTAACTTCATAATTATAAAGATAAATGCTTTGTTGTTATAGCTTTTTGTAATATATATTTGTTTTTTGTTTTGTAAAGTAAAAGCCAGTTGGTTTCAAATTCATACCTTTAAAGCCAGCCGTGATGATGACCACCTAATACAGGAGAAAGGAACCATCATTGCTAGTCAAAAAGAGCAAAAGAAGACAGAAATAAGAGAGCGTTACACATTAGAGAAGAAAGGGTGTTGAGGAGACAGCCATGGCAACTCCTAAACAGATGTTGGAGCAGCAACAGTCGCAGATGCAGCGTGTGAAGACTTCGGGAATCATCAGTAGCCAAGGGAGCCCTCCAAAGGAGGACAAGGAAGAGGACATGTCAAGATCAGTGCTGGCTATGTTCCGCGCAAAGGAAGAAGAAATTCAGAAGAAGAAGATGGAGGTGAGGGACAAGGTTCATGCTCAGTTGGGCCGCGCCGAAGAAGCAACTAAGCGCCTGGCCGAGATTCGGGAAGTAAGTATGCCACACTATCATATCTATGTCTGTGAAAACGAAAAAATTGTGCATCATTTACCATAAATCATATAGCCTTTACATAGATAGGGCTGGCAATGCAGATGAAACAAATGTGAATATATGTAACTTGAAGAAACAACTCATCATTCATACATAATATGTATTCCTTCTGATTTGCATATATTAATTAGAAAAAGTAGAAGTTAGCTTCTGATGATCAGTTCATTGCTGAGTTGACAGTTGCAATAATATTCTATGAAGAAGTGGGTGGTTTCATATGGTTTATTCTGATGATCTGTTTTTATCTCTGTATGACTTGGTATTGATGATGTATGCTGGATTCCTTCAACCAATAAAATCATCTATTCTATTAGGAACTTGAGGCTCTCACAGATCCAACGAGGAGGGAAGTCGCACTTGTTCGCAAGAGGATAGATGTAATTAACAAAGAGTTGAAGCCACTGGGGCAGAGCTGCCAAAAGAAGGTGGAATTGAATTTATTTATGGTTTTCTAAAAATATTTTTTATTTCAAAGAAGCTATTTATAAATGTTGAATATATCAATCATCTGGGAGTCGAGATGGTCATTATAATCAAGTGAAAGCAAATAAATTGTTTTACTTTTGAAAGTTCCCCTCAAACTTGTTATATGTTTGTTACAGGAGCGAGAATACAAGGAAGCCCTTGAGGCTTTCAATGAGAAAAACAGGGAAAAATCTCAACTGGTTACCAAATTAATGGAGGTGAATACTAGTTCCAGATATGAATAATTATTCTCGTTAATTACTATTCACTGCAGGCACTCCATACCATATAAAAAAATAAAGAAAAAGTTGTAAGATGTGGAATGTAAGGATAAATAGTGGTTGATACATAGTAAAACCTGACAGATACTTTATGCATTTTGAACTAATTAAAATCCCGAATTAAATATGTCCCATATTTTGATTGCTGACATTTTTTGTTCTCATATTCTCTCTCTTCAGCTGGTGGGTGAAAGTGAGAAACTGAGATTGAAGAAGCTGGAGGAGCTCAGCAAAAATGTGGACACCCTGAAATAAGATAGATGTGTTGTTAAAGTATAACTAGAGCTGTGTTCTTGTACTGTTGTAATTAGATAGATAATAGCTTTCCGTGACATTGGTATTTGTGATTTGCTTTGCCTGTCTGTATTTCACTGTTTGTGTTTGTACGGTTTTCTGATTTAGGAAGAAATGCCAACCAAGAGTGTCTCTGTCTGTCACAGAACAACAAAACCGATCAAGTATTTCCAATGTTCTTAAATAGCTCTCACTAAAGTTGCATACTGCATTTAAGAAACCCCAATTACATATCATTCTGTTTAATGCAATTTGCTTATAAATTTTTTTATAAAAGAGATACAACTAAAAACTAACTCATTTATACAAATACTTGCAGCACGTACAAAAAGTGGTTGATTAGGACTCGTTTGTTTTCACAATTCTTCTCAATTTATCTCATCTAATCATTACAACTTTTTTAAATTTTTATATGAAATAAAATAAATAATTCAATTTTTTTAAATCTCAAAATAAAAATATCATTAAAAAAAATATATTCTAATAATATTTTATTCAACTTTTAACTTTAATCTCAACTCATCTCACTTCATCTCCGAAAACAAACAAGGCTTAATAATCTCCCTCAAGAGTCAAGATGGAGGTGTATGTATTTGAGTACACCCATCTTGCTAGGAATAGTAGAAAACTAATGAAGACAGAGCTTTATTAAAATTATCAGCCTCTTGGTGCTGAGAATAAACATGTACCTTTTGTATGATTACAGCTTGTAGCTTATTATGAAAAATTTAACCAAACCCAAATAATCAGACTGATTATGTGTAAGAAAAAGACAAATAAAAACAAAATGACTAGAAGATACTAGCTTTTTTTGTGATTTTTTTTTTGGCAAATTACCAAACGATATTAGCTAGAAGTAGAGTCTAACAGATGGAACAAAGATTATATCCGTCAAATCTAGAGAACCACATATACAGTCAGAGAGCAACTGGTACCAAACAAGTTGAAGATGAGATTCGATAATGCAGTATCAAAACAAAAAGGTAAAGAGCAGATTAAAGTTCCAATTTCCGTTGGGAACAAGCCTGCAACTAGGCAATTATTACAGTGAGCAAACAAGATACTTGAAGAAAATCACTATGCAATCCAGGTGTCTAAAACTTATTAAATTTGAGTGGTGAAACACTGGGGCCATCTCCATTGAAAAGAGATTGCCACTTCATTCCTTCTTCCCAATCCCGTGAGACATATTATAGATCCCTCGTCCCTGGTAAAATGCATGAGTGTTGCAAATTAGAGCAAGAAATGCATATATGATAAATTCTAATTTTCTTTATGAAGTTATTCATAAGACTAGCATGTTGGAACTCACAATAAGGAAAAGTGCAGTGGCCGCCAAAGCACCAGGAATGGCAACAGAGGTTATCTTATCATATCGTCCTTTCAGGTATGTGTGCTTGTGGATGTTTTGGAAATATTTTTGCTTCTCAAGAAGCTTCTCCCTTGGTCGAAATGGTGGTTCTGTGACTTCTGCCATGCTGCAGTACGAGTTCAAAAAATGTAGCTGAAATCAAGTTACTTAAATAATGCATGGGGGTTTAAGCCATGCCCATTCCATGTTAACAAGGCAAAAATCAACAAGAAAAAAAAAGAAAAAGCAGATAGATCCCTGTATAAAGCAGAATTTTTTTTTATTGCTATGGAGAAACCAGCATAAAATACAAAAATAACCCTCAACCACAAACCAAAAGAAAAGTGGTTACGCAATTTTCTTTTTGTTAGACACATGCCACTCGTTCAAAACATACCCAGAGAAGGATATAGGGTATGCAGATATCTTGCCTGTGAAGCGGCACTCGAATTTGTTACTGCACAAAATGAATAGCAATAACTTTTACACTTGGCCTTGTTACACTTCATTGTTCCAGCTCCCATGGTGATATATGAAAAAGGTAACCCTATGGAACTGTGTTTATGGTTTTGCTTTACAAGGCAAAGAAAATTGGGTAACCACTTTTCAATTGCTAGAGTACAGAATTAGTCTTATAGCAATCTGTCAGTGAAAATGAAGCAAACTCACGACTTTGGAAAAGGGAAAGAAAGTGCTACCCTAGAAATTTAATCCCACAGCTGAAAGAACTAAATAGCAACTTGATTAAAAACCCATTTATAATCAAATAATATCCGGATATTCTCACAGTAATCTGTCACTCTCTTCTATATCTTCCTACACCCTCAAATGCAAGACCCAGGACTGAAGCTTTTTCAATATCAGAATTTGCAACTGCTATGGAGCAAAAGCCAACTAAAACAACTGAAGCCACTCACAAAGCAGGGAAAACCTTCCTAACAGAAGATCAGAGTGTAGCTCCCGCCTACTAAAAGCTGAAGCACCCCAAAAGAAGGCCCTCAAGAATGTACTCCAGCAATTACAGCTAAATGTACTCAATTAATGTTATCTACACATAAACAAGCTAGCTCTAATCTAGAACATAAACGGGTCACAACCAGCCAGAAAGGGCATGAGAATAGCCACAAAAGCTAAAAACCCACACACCTGGTTCAGCAAAACAACTACTAAAATCTTGAAGACAAGAAATGACAAAACATAGCTAGATCAGATCAGCCCAATAAATATGGAGAATATTAAAAATCCATTAGAATATCAATAACCAGAGAACAAAATCATACAGAAAAAACTTCAAAATAAAGGGGGAAAAGATTACGTCTACAACTAACCCTAGATAAAAAAAAAAAAAAAAAACTGATAAGAGTATTACCCGTATCTTGTATAAGGAATTAGAAGATGAAAATGATGAGCTTACCTGAGATTGGGATCTGGGTGCGCGAGGACTTATCTGTTCGGAAGCGAACCCTAGTGGCGAGAGGAGAAAGAAGATTGTAGCCGACGAACAATGAGTTCGGGATTGAATGAATTAACAGGTATCGAATTAAACGAAACCGCCATTTGAGTGGAAAGAAAACGACGCCGTCTTAATGATGGGCTTAGCACTGGCGCCGTTTCAGTTAAAATGGGCTGGGGTGTATTTTTGAGCTCGGCTGACTTCGGTTTTGGGCTTATTTTCTAAGAATAATATTATTTTGCCCTCTCTTGTCTCATCATTTTAATTGTTTATGTATTTTTTTTAATTTTTTTACTTAATAATTAAGAAAATGACTATTAGTATAATGATATATTTTTTATTTTTTAAAAATTTAAATATGTTAAAAAATACGAAAAGAAAAAATCAAAAATATAAAAAGTATAGGTTTTGCATAGGCGGCATGCCTAGCGGTCATTACTAGCCAATAGCCTAGGCATTTCCCTATTTTCTAAATCATGTTTTCTTGAATCCTAAATTGAAATCTTAAATTTAATTTTTGTTTAAATGCTAAATCTTTATTTAAAAAGCATATTTTTTTGTAGTTATTTTAAGCACTAAATTTAATTTTTAGTATTAAAAATTGATAATTAACAATTACTAATTTACATGTATTAAGTTATGTGTATTTTGTAAGTTATAACTACTAACAATTGTTCTATATATACAATTACACATCATCTTTTTTCTAGTCCCATATGCTATATTAGAATTTAAATAATAAATTAATATTCTTACAATATCTACATTATACATGATATATGACTCACTATTAGTTAGTCAAGTTTCATCGACCACATATGTAATATGTATGACAGTGATACTATGATGCGTAGTGTAAACATATAATTAATTATTCATCTATTAATAGTATTCTTTAACAATTATCACATTGATTATTAACCTATTAGTATTTTTGAATTTAATTATGTAAATTCTAGAATTCTAGACTTTTTATACTAGAATATATAAATCAATATAAAATAATAAATTCTTTATTAAAGTCAGAGTTGGTCAGACAACAAATCCGACTCCGACTTTAAAATAAGAAAACTCTAAACTCTGTTTTATCGGAGCTCTGACTCTGACGATGCGAAATCGAAGTGGAGTTGAATTTTTAGATTTTTGTTCGATCCTAATAGTACTGTGGGAATGAATTCTCTACGACGACTTCTATACGGTGGTCTCTAGGAAACTAATTTTAGATAGGAAATAGAAAATCTAAAAGTATGTATGAAAGGAGCAATTAGGATTCAAAAAATGTGTTCTGAAGTGGTTGCTAGGAATGTCAGAATCCAACAAAGTTGTGTAAGGCCATTGATGGGAAAAGGAACTGAACTTGAGATAAAGCATTAGCTGATCCCCAAAATATTGACACCTGAATAGGCTTCATTGCCTCATATATGGTGTGTTAATGGCTCAACCCTACAATGGAGGACGCAATCAATGAACCAGAGACCGTAATCTACTGTGAAATCTGCTATCATTCCAAACAGATTTGGTCTCCCAACAGACCTTGTCTTCTGTTCCTTGAAACTATGATCATTTCCTTCTGTCAAAGCAGCTAGCAAACTCCTCAATTGGCTTGGAACTTTCTACAAACACATGATTGACTGCAAAATTGACAACTCCAATATTCTAGTGCATCACCAAAAAATTGCCCCAGAAAGTGGAATAAGCCTGCCTCATGGGTCCATACTGCATTGGCCTTGTTTGCAGACATGTAGCACCAGTACTGATCTGTATGGTGCCTCAGATTTGAAATAATTTAAGAGCCATGAGCACCAACATTGATGCCAGATCAGGGTCAAACTCATTGCAGATAAAAACCTACTCTAGCTTTCACTAGCTAATGTGTGGAAAATAGATTAGACAACCAAGGTGTTATACATTTTTTTTTCCCCTCTAATGAAGAATTGCCTCATTTTTGGGTAAGGAAAACCTTTCTTACATCAAGTTATCCAACAAAGGAAAACAAACATGAAGAAAAACTAAGGGCATGTTTTATAAGAAAATATAATGAAAATAAGGGAATCAAGAAGGCAGAAAATAAAAATTTAGACTCCAAGGCTCGATCGCAACAACAACTTTTTTAGAACATATTTTGTTTCCTTTTAATGTGATATAGGGTATTGACAAAATTGTTCCTATGATACAATGAAGCCTTCTAATTCATTATTGTAAAGTAGTACCTTTATAGAACAATTCAAAACAACATTTTCTAATAATTACAAGATATAGAGTTTTTTTTAGAAGGAAAATTCTTGCTTTTTAACAAATCAGTTATATGGCCTAAGTTAATGGTGAGCATAAATTATAACATAATGACCTGAAATCCTTTATAATGGTCATCAAATAACCCACTTATTACTGATCATAATTAGCATCATAATCTCTAGTTTTAAATTTTGAATTATAAAACGTCTGTTAATTATGGTGCATTCCAACAGTTAGATTTTTCTATTATGACAACATATGTTAATGTTTTCAAAATAAATGTAGAGCTCCTTGTGAGGATGTGTACGTGCTAAGTGCGCCTCATAGCGCCCAAAACCCATTGCCCTTATTCGCACACATACTTGTCACGTGACGCGGGTGGCTTTGCCACCGTATGTAGCTCTTTCTTCTCCTTCACTTTAAAACAATACCATAATGAGAAAGATTCAATATAAACTACTTGTCTACACTTTATTTGATCAATGTGGAGCTTACATTTCCTTTTTCATATACTTCAAAGAGTTGACATTCTCCATCAATGCTCAAGATACTATATATATATATATATATATATTTATATTAAATATAAGTATATTTAATTGAAATACACAAAATATTTTATGTAAGTAATAAAGTCTAACATGTTTGGACACTATGAGAATTCTTAAATTTTCTTATAATTTCATTTTCAGACATCAAACAAAATACTTTTCAATTTTAAATCTTCTATTTTTTCATCCAATCATTACCTATTATGATTAAAATACAAAAATCAATATAATTTTTACAAACTTCAAAACAAAAGTAATATTAAAAATTATATTCAATTAATTTTTTAACTTTATAATATTTTCATTCAACTTTTTCTTTCTCATTTTTCAAAACTTAATAAAATATTTTCACTCAAATCATTCCATTATTATTCAAAAAATTCTAAAATACTCCAAATGTCCGAAGATGCCCTAAAACTACTGTCAAAAGCATTGAACTTCAACTCTATCAAGTGCAAAAGTGGCTAGTAAATGTTTAGGAAGTTGAGAAAGCTAAGATAATGATGCATTATTCCCTGCTGTTCCATAATTTGCACTTGAACAGCAAGGAATAATGTGGCCTAAGACAAGAAGTCAAAATAAGATTATTTTTTTAAATTTTAAGATAAGAATTTAATAATTTTATAATAGGCTTAATTCTAAAATATAAACCCTAAATCATGAGTGTTTTTCACACAGTTTGTTGCTTTTCTTCATGGGTTCGTTCTTCTTCTATTGGTGTCTTCTTCTTCTTCTTCTTCTTCTTCTTCTTCTTCTTCTTCTTTTTGTTCTCTCGACCTATTGGATGTTTGTATTCACTCGTTGGTTTCATCTGTGCCTTTTTTGCAGTTGTTTTCAAATGTCATGAGATCATGAGAGTCCGACCAGCCATGCAACTCTACGGATGCATGCCTCTAGGTGTTGTGCATTTCATTCCTGAAAATCATTCAAATGATGCTGGAGAACTTGATAGCCTTGCTAATTTTATTCCACCAGCTCTTTTATTTTGAGTAATGATGCAAAAATTTCTTCTTTAAATTTTGATAGCATAGAGTCCGATGTCTCTCTAAAACCAATTTGTAACACAAAAAATATTAAATTTTATGAGAATCGCTCGTTTCGAGAGGAGCACATCTAGCAATAAGAAGAAGAAGAATAGAGAGGGAAGCTAGTGCATTTTGATAGATTATCTGAGTAAGGAAAATGCTCATTACATAGTGATGCCCACGGGCTGAGCCTAGCTAGACACAAACAACTACTGCGAGTGATCCAAGTGTTACGGGCAAGACCCAATATCTGTTACCCTAAGTTAATAAAAGAACTAACAACATAGAAGAAAATGCTAACGAACTTAAAATGGCCCATGGCCTAGCAAACATATAAACTCAAACTAAGTTCAGATGCCTTGTATTCGTTCTTGGATTGTGATAGATGTCTTTGGAGTCTTCAAGATGAACGTAGAAGATGCCTCCGGAGAAGGCCTTCGTGTCTTGTATGGAAATCTTTTTTTTTTTTTTTTGTTTTTTTTTTTTATCGATGCCTCTTAAGAGTTGTTGATGATATGTCAGCTTTATGTCTCTGTCATCTTTTCCATTTACGTGTCCAAATTATCATTATAAGAATTACTCTTTATTGGAGGTCCGACCCTCTCGAACTAGCTGTCTTGCTCACGTTATTTTCAACCTATTCCAAAAATAAGTCCTAAATCCTCGAATATCACTAGGTCCATACCAGTCTATTCTCATATCGATTTGTCAACTATTAATCTCATACCAAAAGGGTTGAATTTCCTTAATAGAATTAAGAGAAAAAAAAAAAAGGTGAAAGAGAAATGAGGCTTCTTGGATGTACTATATATGTATTTGAGAAATGATATTTACAGTTTTATAATGTGCAAATCCCGCGTATTCTCATTGAAGAAAATAGATAAATATGAAATCTACGTAAAAAAAAATTAATTTTTTAATAGTAGACTCTACTATTTTCAAAAGGAGTATTACTCTTTTATGTATTTACTGGTATTAAGAATGTATATGGCCAAAAACCATTATCACTTGTTATCATTTTGTTTGCATATATATGTTTGTGTATAGCTTCTTTTCTTTTCTTTTTTTTTTTTGAAAGGAAAAACTCTTATACCATTCCATTATAACAAATATGAGATATAAGGAGGAGCATCCTCCAAAATTACAATCATATTTGAAATGGAAAGAGCAGCTTTTGCCAATAAGTAAGCCATAAAGTTGCCATTTCTTCAAACATGAGAAATCTCCCACTTAGAAAATTTTTTCATCCATTGTTTTGCTTCACACACAAACATACTAGCACTACTCCAACCTTTCTTATCACCCTGTAATGCATTGATTATTGGCAACGAGTCCCCTTCAATAATAACCTGTCTGAGGCCTAGATCCAAACCAAACTCAATAGCCTGAAGAGCTCCAAACGTCTCAGCCAGCAGAGGGTCTGGAAATAATTGTTTCTTAGCTTCATGGTAGCAAGTATCTATCCTTCACTATCCCTCACAGCCACACCAACTCCAATCATACTATGAATTTTATCAACAGATCCATCCCAATTCAACTTGAACCAATTGGAAGGAGGGGCTTTCCATTCTTCAGCTGATGTGCATAATTGTCTAAGGTCCTCCTCGGCTAGCACGTCAAGAATGACTCTAGCCTCATTCACATAGAGGAGTTAGGATGTGAAAACTCATTGGTGAAAATGAAGCATTTCATTCTCCACCAAATCTTCCTTGCCACCACTACAAACTCTTGAAGAATCTGACTGTCAACCTGTTTGTGCTTCAAAAAGCTACAACAAAAAGGATTGAGGCATGTAGCATTTCTGCAATCTTTTAGAACATTGACTCCAGACATCCTTAGCAGACTCACACATCAATATAGCATGTATCACATTCTATTCTTCCATACAACAGATAGGACATAATGGGTGATCAACTACTTTCTTTTTGAATAAATAGGACATAATGTATCACCCTCAACAAGAAAACCTTGTCTCCAAGTTGCACATTGAGTTGCCAGATTTGCTTCCATACCTCTTTAAAATGGTTGCTAATTGTAACATGTCCCCTTTCTGCCAATTCCCTTGATTTCTCCATGTGGTACACACTCCTAACATAGAAACAACCATCTTTTAAGCATTGCCAAATAATTCTATCCCTGCTGTTTAGAATACTAATTGGAGTTTTCGAAATAATATTAGCTTCCCCTTGTTAAAAAATCTCCTGCACCAAATCAGACTTCCATTGCTTAGAATTAGGCTCAATCAAATCTGTCATTGTGGCTTGGCTGTCCAGCACCTTGACAGAGCTTAGCACCTTACTAGGATTAGAATGATCTAGCCATTTATCTTGTCAGATATGGATGTCACTCACAGTACCAATCCTCCAAAAAGAACCTGCTTCCACTATTTGTCTAGTTGCAAGAGAGCTTCTCTACACATGATGGTTTAGAGCCCAGTTTTGCCTTCTGAAATGTGGAGCCTTGGCAGCATTTGGCTTTCATCACCTTAGTTGCAAGAGAATCAGGTTCTTGGATCAACCTCCAACACTGCTTAGCAAGCATTGCTTTGTTAAAGCACTTAAGGTCCCTAAAACCCATGCTCCCAACAAATTTTGCCTTCCCCATCAGTTTCCATGGTACCCAATGAATTTTATGCTCTTTTTCTTACTACCCCACCAAAAATTTTGGATTACACTATTAATAGCTTTCAACAAGTAGTTAGGTAGCTTAAAAACACTTATAATGTAGGTGGGGAGAGCTTGAACCACATCTTTTATACATTTCCTTCCCTGATTGAGATAACATCTTAACTCTTTGATTACTAAGCCTCATTATGATATTATCCAAGATTCTTTTGAATGACTTGCTTCGATTCCTTCCCACTAAAGATGGAAACCCAAGATATTTTTCATATGACGTGACAGTCATCATCCCAGCAATAGATAGGATGTAATTTTGAGTAACCTTGGTTGTATTTCTACTAAAAATAATAGAGGTATTCTCAAGATTTCTGAAGCTGTCTCATACACTCTCAAAAGACTGAACAACCTTCCCCATTCAATAGAATTGGCCTTACAAAATAAAAGGCTATCATCCAAAAATAAAAGATGAGAGATTCTAAGCTGACCTCTTGCAACTGGAACACCATGAATCAAACCATTCTCCTCAGCCTTTCCAATCAGATTACTCAGAGTTTCAGCATACAAGATGAAAAGATAGGGTGAAAGATGATCACCTTATCTTATACCTAGTTGGATGGAAAGCTTCTTGAAGATCTCCATTCACCAAAATTGCATAAGAGACAGTTTCAATACACTTCATCACCAGCTCTACCCATTGACTGCAGAATCCCATTTTGTATAGCACCGCTCTTAGAAAACTCCACTCAATTATGTCATAAGTCTTGCTCATGTCTAATTTCAATGCCATGCAGCCTTCCTTACCTGTCATTTTACATTTATAGTATGCAAAGCCTCAAATGCCACAATGACATTGTCAAAAATTAGTTTATTAGGAACAAAAGCTGATTGGAAATGGGAAATTATGAGTGGCAAAATTTTCTTTAATCTATTTGCCACTACTTTTGAAATAAGCTTATACATCACATTATAAAGAGAAATGGGTCTGAACTCAGTCACTTTAGTAGGGGCCTTTTTCTTGGGGATTGGTGTAATGAAGGTGCTGTTGATTTCTGCTAAGTTTCCATACGAGTTCAACACAAATAAAACTGCTTCACACACCTATGCTCCAACTATAGCCCAATGTTTTTTATAAAAGGCTAGAGGGAATCCATCTGGGTCTGGAGAGCTGAGGTCATTCATTTGAAAAAGTGCATCTTCAACCTCCTATTTGTATGGTCTGATCAGCATTTCATTATGGATAACAGTTACTTGAGTCTCTAATGATCCAATGCAGTCTGCAATGTTTTTGGGTTCAAAAGAGGTAAATAATTCTTTAAGGTATTCTTGAAACAGGTTACAAATGCCTTCTTTAGAATGTACTTCCTGTTCATTGTCATCAACCAGCTTCTTTATCAAATTTGTCTTTTTCCTTTGAGATGCACACTAGTGAACAAATTTTGTATTTCTGTCCCCCTCATTCAACCACCTTTGCTTGGCTCTTTACTTCCATCTGATATGATCTTCTTCAAACAATATATCCACATTTTTTTACACCTACTTAATGCTCTCATTCAGATGTCCCTTATTGACCTTTGTAGTTCTGATAATTGAGCCAACTTTAGCATTCATCCCTTTTTTTGAATTGCCAATGTTCATCTTACTCCACTGCAGCAATTTCATCTTGCACTTATTAAGGTCTTCGTTAGTAAAACTCAGTTTATTCTCAACCATCCTAGTTTAACTCTAAGCTTCCTTCACTATCTTGTAGCACTCCTCCCTTAAAGACCAACTAGCCTTGAACCTGAATGGCTTAGCATTTATTGCCAATTCAAAAAGATTCTGTTCTATAGTGATGTGCAAAGGACTATGGTCTAAGCTCAGTGCTGGAAGAATGTACACACTCGATTTAGGGAAGGCCTCAAACCCATATATTGTTGTTGAAGGCTCTATCAAGCCTCTCTTTAGTGAAGGTCTCACCATATCTGCCATTAGGCCAAGTATATTTGTTGCAAATGAATCGCATATCACTAAGACCACACTTATCCACAATCTCTCTAAAGGCCTCTATCTGGTTGTAAGATTTCAAAGCCCATCCACATTTCTCTCCATAATTGAGTATCTCATTGAAATCCCTTACACATAACCACCCTTTGGAGTCCTCATATTTGATTGCTTGGAGCAGTTGCCAACTCTCATTTCTCTTTGCAGTGATAGGATTGCCATACAACCCAGTTAAAATCCAATTCACCCCATCCTTTCCCCCCTTAACCAATAGAGAAATATGATTTTGGGTATAGGAACTAACCTCAGCCTCAACATCATCCTTCCAAAGGAAGGATCCACTAAGCCCTTTACAATCAATGACAAAGCTGTTTTCAAACTTCAATCTCCTTTTTATTAATTCCACCTAATTCATTTTACACTTTGTTTCCATCAAGAAAACAAAAGACGAGAGCTTATTTTGCACCATTAGATGCAAGTCATGAACTATCCTATGGTTCAAGCTCTCGACAGTTTCAGCTGAGGCAACTCATTGCTCTTGGTGGGGCTGTGAAACAGCCACCACCATATCTGTAGTGCTTGAGTCCACAGTTTCCTTTCCTTTAGTTTTTTATCTTTTAACCATATACTTGATAGTTCCTTCATTCGATTGACTTGCGACTCTCTTATTTTGGTTGAAAGGCCTGTATTACTCTCCCTTGGGCCCAAATCTAAAACTTCAAAACATTTATCCCTGATCCTTCTTTTCTAGCTGGCTCTTTTCTTGGACTACTCCAAAACCTAAACTTGGTCTGTAATGACTTAAATAAAGGGAATTAACCTGAGCCATTAGATCATTAGGAGCCTCAATATCCTATGCTGAGCTGTGATACTTGATTTGACTAGACCTTTTTTGCTCATCAGCATAATCTTTCCTTACTAAGCCAGTTTCCTCAGCCACTAGCATTTGACACGTCCCCCCTTCTACTTTGATAATCGTAGTAACTTCCTTTTGTAGCTCTGTCTCCCTTTCCTTCTCAAGCATTGATTTTGAATTTTCTAGATTCCTTAAAAATTGTAAACCTTCCATCTTAGAATCACTGGCCTTAATTTCTGTAGTTTCCATCGCAAGATCCAGAATCCACTCCCGAAACTAAGTGTTGCCTTTTTGGGCTTCATCCTAGTCCTCCCCACCCTTCCTCCATTACTAGTATTCAGATTTAGCAAACTGAATATCCCCATCACCATACCTTTTCTAATTAAATTCATTTTCCTTAACTGCAGGGGCTCTTAGCCATACACCATATTGTTGTTGTCTACCATCACTCGAGACATTAGAACAAGCTTTCTGTGAGTGTTTGATTACTCCACACTTGAAACAAAAAGTAGGCAATCTTCCATATTTAAATTGAACCCAAGACTTTTTACCTTCAACATTTATGAACATACCTCGTAAGAGAGCTTTTATGATGTCAACGTCCACCCTTATTCTCAGAAATTTCCTCCAACCAATCTCTCTAGCATCTGCATGGACTTTGAGCACCCTCCCTACACTTCCTCCAATCTGATATCCCACTTCTTGTGTCATACAAGCAAATGGCATATTGTAAAGTTGAATCCAGAACTCCCCTTTATTGAAAGGCACCTCATTGATCGACATGCTACCATAAAAAACTCGAAGACACAAAAGCCATCGATCAAATGACCATGGCCTGCCATTGATCACTCGATGCTTGTCAATCTCCTTGTTGAACTCTATGAGAAACTTTTTGACTCCAACTTTAGATAATTGGATCCAACTCTCACACCTCCAAACCTTTGTCATTGTACTCTTGAATGCTTCTTTGTTGATAGACTTATCAGCCACAATCATGGCCAATAGACAAAATTGACCATGTGTCACTGCTCTAACCATTGAAGTAGATGGTAGAACCATTCCCTCTTTTTCCCTCTCAGTGAGACATAACCCCTCCCACTGCTTTGCTAACTCTTCCTCCATAACCACCTTTTCAAACCAGCCATGCTAGCCTAAGAGACTCACTCTATTCTAGAGAAATACCTCACCCAACATTCATGCTTTAATTAATTCGTATAGCTTCTTTTCTTAACAAAACATATATTAATAATTATCATTTATTTCTTATTATATGATTCAAAATATCTCTCTTTTACAAAAGGTAAGTTACATGCTGACTTAATAAAATCGTGGATTAATAAAAAGTCAACTAAAAAACTTCAATTCATAGAAAAACCGATTTACACATCAGTGTATAAAATTATTTTTATAAGATTCCTCTTTAGACAAAGTAATTTTCTTTTGAGATGCGTTTTTTTCCCTGAAAAATTGGTAGATAAATTGAGGAGTTGTTTGAACATAATTTGTTTTAAATTTGTTTTGTATTGGAGTTTGTAAAAATAGATAGACATAATAGAAAAATTGCCTAGATAATTTTTTTGCGAGAGATTTGTTTTTTCTTTTTTTTTTTTCCTAAAAATTGTTTTGTTTTGTTTTTTTATGGAGCAAGTGATACTAAAAATATATGGATTGAAGTTAAATAAAAATAAAAAAACCTTGAAACATTTTGGAAATCAAATATAAGCTAAGCCTTAATCCATATTCTCCAAAACACTCACAAAGAAGTGGGGTAAGGGATGAGTTGAGTACACCATGCTAAATTAATTAATATCCTTTACATTTTTAGGGTATTATTGGATACCATAGTGTTAGAATATTACCATATTTATGATAGAATATATTTATAATTGAGGAGGGAACAAATTCTTGCTCCTGGGCCGCATGGGTCCATCTCACTTAGGGTCTAGTTGGCCTAGTAAAATAGCCCAATGAGGATGGAAGGAAAAGGAGAGGTTGGGTTTAGCCCAAGGGAGGGCTCGCCCAGCAGGAATATGGGTCGCACCCCAGCATGGCCTGCAGCCTCCACGGCCAAACAGGGGGCACGCCACATTAAATGCATAAAGGAGCCGTCAAGCAAGGACTGACACGTCGCATTAAATGAGCACCATTACACCTGCCATCGAGGTAATGGATACACCATCCCCCACTTGCCAACATGGACGCATGGACGTTAGGAACGAGTAGAGTCAGATTGTGTGCAACACAAAAAGGACTTTGCGACTAGAATGGCGCACAATACGACTGGACACAATCCATTGGCAGCCATGGGGACCACCTCGACCTACTATAAATAAGCGCCAATAATGCAGGTAGAGGGATCTCTCTCTCTCCCAATTTCATATTACACTCCCACCGTGAACAAGAATTCTGGCTTAGGTATCAGAGGTATCCCATACCCACCAAGCCCCTCTCATCAAACCTTGCTGGGACACAGCAGCGGAGAGGCCTATTTGCCCAGGTTACGAAACATGGCATCAATAATAATATTCTAGCATATGTATGATAATATGATTTATTCTTTTCATATTTAATTTATTGAGTAAATTAATTAGTATCAATTAGTATCGTTGATTTATTGTATTTCTATTTTTTCTATGATCTCATTCACCTATAAATAGGAATATATAACAAGAAAATAGTACAAATGCAACCTCATAGTCTATCTATTCTTTCTTCTCCTCTCCTTATCTCGATCCCTTTCTATTTTATTTCATTTTCTACACATAGAAACATTATATTATCTTTTCTTGCTATATTTATCATGAGAGCAAATGAATGTGTATATAGGCTCTAAGTTATACTATATAGAACATTTTCATTTTACTTTTGTTGTGTTGTGTTTAGTGGCGTAGCCAGGAATTTATATAATGTCTTTTGGGAGTAGGGTTGTAATCGAGCTGAGTCGATGTTCTGCTCGACTCAAAATATTTGAGTTTGAGATTTTTATTTATTGTTTGTTCGAGTCCAACTCAGTGAACTAAACTCCCAACTCTAACTCGAGCTCAAGCTCATCCCAAAAAGAGCTCGAGCTCAGCTCGAATTGTTTATTTATTTTTTTTTGAATAAGATTTAATAATTAATAAATTAGATATAAAAAAATAAAAAATCTAATAATGAATTTGTACAACTATAAAGTAGAATCTCTATTGAATTATAAGATTTTAAAAATTTATAAATAATTAATATCTAACTGGTTGATATATCTCCATAATAACAATATATTATATGCCTACATAAATTATTAATACATACACATAATTTGATATCATATATCTATTTCATATATGGTTCCCACATACTAGTATATGAAATTATTAAATCTTATCGACTAATTATTATACAAATTATAAAATATAACTATGAAATATATTCAATATATAGATATAAGTAATTAGGTTACATATTATATCTTTAATTATAAAAGTGCTCTGCTTATATTATTAGTTAATACACACATATATATGTATATATACAAAGGTGTATGTATATATTTATCAATAGATAAATGAGTTTTAATCGAGTCGAGCTAACGAGTCGACTTGGATACAAACGAGTGGACCTTAACGAGTTTTAGCCGAGTCGAGTCGAGTTTTATTGGGTATGTGTCATTTACTAATCTAGCGGGTATTTGCTTTCACGGGTGAACTTTTTTTTTCACGAGTTGGATTCGATTCAATTTAACTAGACGAGTACCGAGCGGGCTATCAAATAGACTTGTTCAATTACAAACCTATTTGGGAGCAAAATTCTATTACAATAATTTTTGTTTTTATTTAATGTATATTTTCAAATATAGCAATACAAAACAGAACACATAAAAAACATATTTTGGATCCTCAAGTTATCAAGGGTTTTACAATTTGTATAACAAACTACAAAAATTGACACTAATTCAGTTATACCCATTCAGATTAGGAAGGTTTAGATAGTGAGTTGAGTTGAGATGAGATAAGAAAAGATGAAAGTTAAAAAAAATATCATTTAAATATTATTTTTTTAATATTATCTTTGTTTTGAGATTTGAAAAGGTTTAATTGTTTAGTATTTTTTATGTGAAAGTTTGAAAAATTTGTAAAAATAAAATAAGATGAGATGAAATACTCTCTCAATCCAAACAAGGCCTTAAAAAAAGGTGACCTAGTACAGTCTTGATGCTCACATCATTATAAAGGGTGCAAAGTGTAATATTTTCTAGTTTGGGAATGAAATGTGTAAGTTTTGATAATTTGGAGTATAATTTACAAAACTCTAGATAGTTTGAAGGTGCTAAGTGTATTAATCTCTAAGAAAAATCAACATGTTCATTAGCCTGAACATGCTTAAGACACATTATGATTGCAACAGATCATAAATTTTAAATTATTATTTTCTAATCATACTTAATTTGTTGGTGATTAAAAAAAAAACACATTTTTTGACCTTTAAGTTAAAAGAGTAATATTAGAAACAATTCTAGGATATGCAAGCACTGTTTGGAATTTCGTACCGTACCGGCAGTTACGGTCGATATTTGCCGTACCGGCCGTTGGGCCGGTATAGGTACCATGTACGTTTCGTATCGGTCGTACTGGCCTCAATTTTAGCCTGTACCGGCCTATATTTCGGCTTTCTTTTTTTTTTTCATTTTTTTAAACTACAAGTTTATTTTTTGACCCCTAATTCATACTAGTTTATTTATAATTTATATATATATATGTATTTATATATAATTTATTCATAAATAGACTATTATTTTGGAATATAATTTATATTTATATATTTATATATATAATTTATTCATATATCGACTATTCCAAAACGGTACACGAAACGGTACTGGTATCTAAATATTTCGTTCTAGTACCTTGACCGGTACAGCTTTCGGTACGATATTCAAAATATTGTGTGTAAGTCTCCCGCACTCTCTTTAAAAATAAGTGGAGTCTATCATTAAAAAATAATATTTTTATGTAGGTCTCAAATTTATCTACTTTTTTTAAAGAGTATATATATATAACTTACACACTCTAGACTGTAAATACTATTTCTTATTTTCTAATTAGAATTAGGAAGTTATTTTGAAACCTTTTAGGCTAAGGGATTTTTCAAGAATTGTTTTAGATAGAGAGGGGTGGTTTGAACTTTTTGTAAGATTTCAAGAAGTTAAGAATTATAGAGAATAATTTTTTAACAACATTTTTCTTTTTTGAGTTTTAACTTATATTTTAAATAATAAATAGTTAATTATTTAATAATTTTGAAGTTATTATTGAATACGAATAATAGTATTATAGGTTGGGAAAAAGAAATAGTATTATAGTACATGTTGGATCGAATAATTACTCGACACGTCACACGGGTACGCATCTGAAAGAAAACGGTTAGCCCTAGCTGGTCTCGTCCATTTCTTTTTCCCATCTCTCAAACAGTAATAGAAGAGAAATCCCCTTTGGCAAAATTCCCTCTCCCAGCAAAAACACGATCAGGCCGAGGCAAGGGGTTAGCATAGCCACCCAGTAATCTAATCGATATATCAATGAATGAGAAAAATAGGTAAGCTAATTTACTCAAAATTGGAGCTTTAATTGACACCCTCTGTGTTTGGTTGGTGAGAAAACTGTGCCGATTATTGTTTTGGTTAGCAAGTGACGTGGTAAGCAAAGTTTGGTTCTTTTCCTTTACATTTTCTCGTCAACAATTACAAGAATATCCACACATACTTCAGTTCCCGTAGAAGCGTTGCCATGACTCTAGTTTCCTCCAAAACTTAAGACAGATAGAACTCTCAGAAAGATGATGGAAACCTCGGGTTGAGTTCGTCGTTATTAACTAATAAGAATCTTGCTGTTACTTAACCATGATTTGTCCTTGAAATATTAGCGTTACCATAACATTGGATTGGAATTTATCACGCAATGTTCCTCTGTGGGAAATATTGTGAATTTGTGTATAACTTGGATAAGTTGTAAAGTTTTTGCAGGATATATTCGTTTATATCTAAGTTTATGTGTTCCGTTCACGATCCTGATGATTTTGGCCTAACATGATTTGAACAGGTTTCTTTGACTAATTCGAGAGGTAATTCCTAGATGTGTGGAGTTAAAAGGTAGTATAGTTTCTATAATTAATTCGAGAGCTGATTCTCAGATATGTAGAGTTGAAAGTTAGTATACTCTTTGCCGATGGCTACTTCCGAATCTATTATTCAAGCTCTATCCGGGTCTTTATTACCTCGCCTCCATCATTCTGATCCATGTACCAACAATTCAAGCCCAGCGCATGCTCTTAAACTCAACGTTAGTAATACAAGGAAATGGAGTAAAGTGTACGTGCAAGTCAACGGCTACTCGAGAATGTTACATAATTGCAGGACCTATGGAAGTCGACGGCTGTTTGATGTTTTTCACTGGAAGAAAGATGCTAGTAGGTTGGAATCTATGGGTTGCAAGTGCCGACAGGCTGAAATTTTTTGTGGGGGGATGACAGAGGATCAAAATGAGACCCGGTCCATGGGTGAAGCAATTAGACCAAGATCAGTTCCTGTCAATGGGATAAGCAGTGCAATGGATATTGAAGAATCTGAGGTGGGTAAACAATTCAAACATGAAAAGGGAGGTCTTTTTTCAGATGGCATGTCAACTGTAGCTGGAACAGTGAAAGACCACAAGTATGGGGAAACTCTAGAAGATGAAGCATGGAACTTATTGAGAGATTCCATTGTTTATTATTGTAACAAACCTATTGGAACCATTGCTGCTAAGGATCCTGGCAACACTAGTATTCTGAACTATGATCAGGTCTTTATTCGGGATTTCATACCTTCCGGGATAGCTTTCCTTTTAAAGGGAGAGTATGAGATTGTACGAAATTTCATTCTATACACCCTTCAGTTGCAGGTAATATGATTTTCTTTTGATTAATTATTCAATAAATCACCTCATGCTTACGGAAGGAAAGACTACCTTTCATGCTATTAAGTTTTTGTTTTTAAATGTTAACCCATATTTAGATTCAGGCCTGGGAATTGTTTTACTAACACTCCTTCTTTGTTACTTTTGACCAAGAAATCTTTCTCCATATTTTATTTCCATATAAATGTATAGGGAAGAGTTGATTGGTTATCATATTGGACTATTGTGAATGTGCTTCAGCTTAACATTTAATGTGGGGAATAGCCTTAAGGGCTATGTACCAACTGTCTCGGTTTTTTGGGGACTGCATTATGAAATATCTGGGAGTTGTGAACTATTTTTAAATTTCACGTTTAATAGGTCTCTTTGTAATCACCAATTGAAGCTAGAATCTTACTTGAGCCAGATGTTGTCTCTGAGTTCTATTATTTTAATTCCTAATATAGATGAGTGATGAATACTCCTCTTTACAGAGCTGGGAGAAAACCATGGATTGCTATAGTCCTGGTCAAGGGCTAATGCCAGCCAGCTTCAAGGTGCGCACTGTTCCACTAGACCGTGATGAATCTGCAACAGAAGAAATATTAGATCCCGACTTTGGTGAAGCAGCGATTGGTCGAGTTGCACCAGTTGATTCTGGTTAAAGTTATTGTGACTAATGATTTCCTCTTTCAAAATGTGTGGTTTTATGAATATTTATTTAATGTTAATGCAATCTTACTCCCAGGACTGTGGTGGATTATACTGTTACGAGCGTATGGAAAATTTTCTGGAGATTTATCCGTGCAAGAGAGAATTGATGTGCAAACTGGGATCAAAATGATTTTAAAGTTGTGTCTTGCTGATGGTTTTGATATGTTTCCTACATTATTAGTGACTGATGGTTCTTGCATGATAGATCGTCGCATGGGAATTCATGGCCATCCTTTGGAGATTCAGGTTTTCTTTTATGATCACTTTAATACACCTTTCATATGAGTCAGTCAAGGATTTTTTTTTTCTTTTGGTATTTAATACCTATATTGAGAAAAATACATTTATAGCGTGTTGCTTGTGAATTTTATAAGATAACTTTCTAGTTACTTTAGAAGCTGTAAGCTGACATGTAGTGCTGATGTTAACCACAAGGCATTTTGGCTGCTCGTTATTTTGTAATGCTAAATTCAAGTTAAAATGCCACTATTACAATTAAAGAAAATTGTAACCAATAAGAACTAAGAAGAACTGAAGTTTGACTTTAGACTATTTAGGGCTATTATGTTCTTTTGTTTGCAGAAGCTGAAGCTTCTGGTTCATGTTGATGAGCATTCTTCCTGTCTCAGAGAAAGCTTGAATGGATATCACTTTGTGCATGATATTGCTTGTTTTTGCAGGCACTCTTTTATTCAGCGTTACTTTCTGCACGTGAGATGCTTGCCCCTGATGATGGATCAGCCGACCTAAGACGGGCAATAAATAATCGTCTAGTTGCTTTATCATTCCACATAAGGGCATATTACTGGATAGATATGAGAAAACTCAATGTGATCTACCGTTATCAGACAGAGGAATACTCCTATGATGCTGTTAACAAGTTCAACATATACCCAGATCAGATTCCATCCTGGTTGGTGGAATTTATGCCCAGTAAAGGAGGCTATTTGATTGGAAATCTGCAGCCTGCTCACATGGACTTTCGTTTCTTTTCTCTTGGAAATTTATGGTCTATCGTAAGCAGTCTTGCAACGTTGGATCAGTCACATGCCATATTGGACCTTATAGAAGCAAAATGGGAAGTTTTAGTTGCAGAGATGCCGTTCAAAATATGCTATCCTGCTCTGGAAGATGCGGAATGGAGAATAATCACCGGCAGTGATCCCAAGAACACGTGATGCCCTTACTTTGATTTTTATTAAGTTCCTATTCCTGTTTTACCTTCTTTCCTTAGGTTTGTTCCTTGTTGCCACTTTTTTAAAAAACAAAAAAAACATTGTTGCTTGTTGCAGTCCCTGGTCTTATCACAATGGAGGTTCTTGGCCAACTTTGCTCTGGCAGGTAAGTTTGATTTATTTTTTTTGTACTTAAGGTTTTGTTGAAGCTATTTCATTTAGATTGATTTCAGAGTGCAATATTAAGTTAATGTTTTTCCAAATAATACATGTTTTTAAATATTAAGCTTGTCGACGCACCAATAATGCATTGCCACCACGTAATGTGCTAAATTCCTAACTGTGTACCACTGTTGATGAACATGAATACCCTTGATATCTATAGAAATTTTGTGCAGCAAACCCCCCCCCCCCCCTCGGCCCCTCCTCCTCCTCCTCCTCCTCCTACTCCTACTCCTCCTCTCGTCACACTGCATTATTTATATTCTTGTGTGTCTATGTATTTTTTATGATAAGCAAGTCTGAGTTCAAATGGATATAATGTCAAGATACACTTCTCTTCTTATCTTCATGTATCTAAGACGACTTCGAAATGGTCAAAACCTAAAACTCTGTCCCAAATTCAATAGGCCACTGTGTCAACAAACACTTATTTGTCCCATACTTGCTCTTGGTCTTTACCTGCAGACTTTGTTTTTTAGTTGAAGGCAAATATTTTCCTTAAACATCTCTATAGAACTAAATAGCAACAGCCTTATTCCCATCGAAACTTACAACTGTAATGCCTCATGCATCTAAGGTGTCTAATTTGTATGTGTATGTTGTCTTAATGATTGTGATGTGGCATGTTAAGGTTTTCAAAAAGCAGGGACAGAAGGCAACAGCCCAGAGGCTTGATGATCAATGTTGTCATAGTACATGCCTCTAGATAATTGTTATTGATATTTGGCAAGTTCTTTCCAGCGACTTTTATCAAAGTGGATATAGGTCTGTGATGCTTGACCTATGCCAATCTCTTGGCATAATTTGAAAGTGTGAAGCAGCACCCTCTGCTTTTTTGCCTGTCCTAAAGGATTTGGTTAGTCCATGGTTCCTTTGGGCCATGCAGGTGGTAGTTTGTCAGGCTAGCTTGAAGAAATTTAAAACACCAAACAAGGGATATTTAGGAATCACAGTAAAACACATGGGGTGCGTGTCATTACCCTAGTTTGGTATTTTATGCAACTTCATATTCCTTACTTGGGCAAGATAAGAAGCCTGTATCATATGGGTCAACATGTTGCTTTCATGTATTGTTCATGACTTCCTTGTATCTACTGCTGCTTCTAGCTAGGTGTGCATATGCATTTTTTGTGGGCACTGGATGTTTCGGTTGATCTAGTAGGTTAGGAGAAATAGCTGTGCGTTTCACCACTAAAACATGGATAGTATGTTGCAATTGATTAGGACATTGACTCAAATATACTCTTATGTAATTAACATAGTGTGGGTTATGGTTTCTCAGCTCACTGTAGCATGTATAAAGATGAATAGACCAGAAATTGCCTTGAAGGCTGTGAATGTTGCTGAGAGACACATTTCTGGAGATAAGTGGCCTGAATATTACGACACCAAGCGAGCAAGATTTATTGGAAAACAGGCACGGCTATATCAAACCTGGTCAATTGCAGGATATCTTGTGGCAAAGCTCCTCCTTGCCAACCCAAATGCAGCAAAGAATCTTGTAAACGAGGAGGATTCAGAGCTTGCCAATGCTTTTTCTTACATGATCAGTGCGAACCCAAAGAGGAAACGGGGTCTAAAGAGACAGGGCTTCATAGTATGAGTTCAAATTTTGAAGTCAAGAGGGATGAGTCAGATGAGTGAGCTATTTATAATTGGGCAAACAAAACACTTTTTGGTATTTTCATCCAATACAGTTACGGTTGAATAGTTTCTTTCTGGAAAAGAAAGGTTTTGCATAGTGTTAAGCTCAATAAACAACCTGTAAAATGATGTAGTCCTGCTGTTTTGGTTTGAAGACATTGATTTATTGTGATAATTTGCATGCTGACAGATAGCATTTGGTGATTTAGAAAGACATGTTTTATACTAGTTTCTAATGCAGGCATCTCTCTCTTAAAAATTACCCCTTTTCTGGAGTGTTCATCTGAAATTGGGATCTTCTTGAGCTGTGAAATTGCCTTTTTAACATATTTTGGCAACAAAGAGAACTGATGTACAATGAGCGTGAATTGGTTGCTCATCTCTAATGTTGCCCATTGACCTGGAGTGATTTACTCCGCCCTTCGCACATCCTCAGCCCATTGTCTTCTTTCTTCTTCTTCTTTGAGTGGTATGTCAAAAGCAGATGGTTTTTAACTATTTTGGGAAAGCCCTATATGTTGGGCAAGCAGGACTGAGAAGAAACTTGGAAGAGTAGGGAAGGAAGCAGAAATAGAGAGAAATAAGGGAGAATAGAGAGAAGCAACACAAATAAAATAAATGAATTATTCAATGAATCTGCCTCGCATCACTCTCTTAGCTTTTGCTCATAGAAGTCTGTATCTGGAAGATTTTGTGTGAACCTTATTTCTTTAGCAGTCCCTTGGACCCCCCTACGATGCATCCTGGCAAGAAGTTTTGGGTGTGTGGAGAACCTCTTGATGGTTATTGAATGGGACATCCGTTTTCTAGACGCATTTTTAGTGAACTGCCGAAGTGGTTGCTGATCATTTCAACCACTTCATTTAACTATTAATGCTTAATTTGTTGAGATAAAAGTGCATATACTCGTATACTGAAATGCTAATTGTTGCCTCTAATATATCTTACAAATCAAATCTTACTATGTCGGCAGTTTGGTACATGTATCTTCCAAACTGTAATGAAAAACAATATTTGAAAGAATGCTAACCCGACACGAATTCGAATGATCCAAATCCAAATGAATTGAAAGTACGACACAAACCCAAATGAATTGACACAAATTGTCAACCCTAATCTTGTCAGTTACATCATCCTTTCCCATTTCAAAGGTTGGTTTCCATGGCTTGATCAGTGGTGATATTTTGCCCTATAATGGACGATATGAATATTAATGTTAAAGGAGCTCATATCATTGAATACTGAACATCAGGAATGCAATAAGGAGAGGGAAAATGAATGGAAGGGAATGCTATGCGGTTAAAAGATGTAAAGGCTGCATATTAAGCAATCAGAGTTGTTTACACTGCTAGCTTGGTTGATCAAAGCACTGGTGTATGAAAGAAATATTTCTAAGCCTTCACAACTGCTTAACCGGCATATAAAACCTGGGATTCAAATGCAAGTAGCGCATTTATGAACAAGGTTAATTCTGTCAAAAGAAAAGCTCGTGAACAAGGCTAGAGTGAGCACACAAATAATAAAAATGCTCACCTACATTCCCGTTTGGACTATTAGCTACTGACTCAGTATGGAAGTATAAAAATCTATGATTTGCCCTCACTTCTATAGATTATTTACATTATAAGCTATGTTATCAGTTGAAACCGGTATGAAAAGGCTAAAAAAAACATGTTCTAACTAGAATAGCTCAAACTCCACATTCTCTCCAGCAGCCTCGAGCCCATTACACCTGGAGCTTTCCTTTCTTCGTGCAGCTGATGCAGCAAATTCCATATCAGATGACTTCGGCAGCTCTGGTGGTACTGCACAACGTATCAGAGCCCAATTAAGGCCTTCGAAGAAAGCGTGCTGCTTGATCTCTGCGGCTCCTTTCACAGATCCCAACCTGTTTTCAGGGTCCTTGATTAATAAGCCTCTGATCAGATCTCTTGCATGAAAGCTAACAACAGGGCTATTGGGGAACTTGAGGCTCCGTGACACTACATTAGACAATGTTTCCTCGTTTCCTGAACCCTTGAAGGGTGTCTTGCCATATAACATCTCGAACAGAAAAATTCCAAACGTCCACCAATCCACTGCACTCCCATGACCCTCAGCTTTGATGATCTCGGGAGCAAGGTACTCATGGGTTCCTACAAAGGAGTTCGATCGGGCACTCGTTGGCTCCACAACAAGTTGAGGCAGCGGACTGACCTGGGCAGCTAGATCAGCTTTTATCTTCCGAGCTTTTGCAGCAGCAGATATAAGTCTAGGAGTGAAGCATGGGACTTGCCAGGATGGTTGGAGGCAAAATGGGTCAATGCAGCTGGATTCGGTGCATGGACTTGACATCTTTTTTGCGGGCTCCATGACAGGAGAAGATGATTTAACCACCATTGGATTGACAGCACATCTGAGTGACAAGTCAAAATCTGAGAGCATAATGTGACCATCTTCTCTGACCAGAATATTTTCGGGTTTCAAGTCCCTATACACAACTCCTAGCATGTGTAAATACTCGAGTGCAAGAAGGACTTCAGCAACATAAAACCTGCAAATGCGATGGCATGAATTACTCCAGAGAAGACAGAGGATGAGGAACAGTTTCACTGTGGATGACTGAGATATAAAGCAATTCCTTAATTTTCTGTTAGTATAAGGAAATTAAGTTCTCTACCTCATATAATCTATGATTATCATGGAAAGTCCAGCATAGTTTTAGCTAATAGAAGTTGACAACCTAAATATAAATAAGTATGATTCAATTGGCACATTATAGATCCATGTCACTTTGCCAGACAACTCATTACCGATTCCCACCCCAATTATAAGACATGCATATAATCTCTACTCATTAGTTACGGGGGTACCAGGAATCATATGTAAGTTGACATGAATCTGATTTTTACCTAGGGTGCATCTTTGGTCAGGATGTGGTGTAAAAGTGGCTTTTATACCTTCCAAGCACACATCATTACATCACAATTCTACCAATTCTACAATGAATTAAACCACACCAAATTAAATTTTTTTAAAAGGAAAATTCTAAAATCCTAAATGTGAACCCTAAACTCTCACAAACCCAAATGCTAATTAATCTTAAGACAACTTTACTCCAGCCATCAGCTGGAATCCAGTGGCTGGTGGCCGCAGTTGGCTGGAGTTTGGCGGTCGGCTGTTTGAGTCTGGCACCAGCCTCCGGAATTTGGTGGCAGCAGCCACCATTAATTTAAAAAAAAAAACAAAAAATATATATGTTTTGATTTTTCAAAAGCCCGCTTTACACTGCATCCTTATTTTATATTTTTCCTTTTACCTGTTAAGCACAGGCTGTGCGTACCCAGAAATTCAAGGTCAGCATAGACTGAAAACCAATTCTGTGAGCCACCCACTCTCCTGTCAAGTATTATACTAGTGCCAAAGGTTTCGCCATTCAAGTTACTAGAGTTTAGACCATACCAGTGCTCAGTTCTATTTTCATCCATCCATCAGTTGAAAAAATAGTTCCAACTCCAAAGTTAATTTTTTTTTTTCCCTGATATGTAGTTCTGACTATAAAGTGAGAGCTTAAGACCTTGTTTACTCAATCCTCCCCATTATTTGGGTCCAAGTTCTTTGAGCCCATCCATCCAATGTACCTAGAGGAGCATACCTTCACTAATGTCCAAAGGCATATCAACCAAAGGAAAGTGGCAGCTACAAGGCCGCAAATCATAGTGATGTTTACCTTATGATAATACCCACTCTAATGGTAAGATAGTTTTCAATTTCCGATCACCTTGACATTATGTAAGCAAGATAGAAAGAGATTTAATCCAACCTTGGATCTAACAAAATATTATCATAATAAAAAGTTAAAAACTAAAGTTGTATGATTTTTTTTTTTTTTTTTGTAATTCAAACTAGGGGGAGCTCTGTTCTAATATAAATGTGCGTCGCATATAATATACAAGATAGAGATCCTCTCCAACTCTCTGCCCATATCACATGGTCTAATTCAGAGATAGATAAGCAAAGCATATGGGTCCCACCTTGGCCCCACAATGCCCGAAAGGGGACATGGGAAACATTAAATACCGTAAGGCCCACATGCTATGTCTACCTCTCTCTGAATTAGACCATCTACTTTAGGCCATAACTTGGAGAGAATCTCAATCAAATAATATTTATGCATCAGAAGTATCTGGGAGAAAATGACCACCACTCATAATTAAACTATTTTTTTTTTATCAGTACTACTCATAATTAAACTATTGAATAAGACATATCACAGGACCTTATTATATATTCATAGGACATTGTCACATTTCATAACATTATGGAGAAAAAAATGCATGATCAAATCTTCAGAACTGAACCTCAACAAGAAACAGTACCTGGCAGCTAGTTCAGAGAAACTTCTACTTGGTTGCTTCTGTCGCAGTACATGTAAGTCTCCACCTGGACAATACTCCATAACCAAGCATGACAGCTTATCTGTTGCAAAATGGGCATACAGTGTCGGAAGAAAAGGATGATCCAGCATTTGTAGTATCTCTCTCTCAGTTTGAGCCCTCGGCATTTTTTTCCTGCTAACCAGGAATTCATTATCCATCACTTTCAATGCAAATAGGCAGTTTGTACCAGTTAGCTCAGCGAGATAAACAGTTCCAATATCCCCACAACCAAGCTTCCTGAGCAATTTAAAGTGCCTCAAACCCAAGCTTCCTTGCTGTTTCTCAACACTGTGGATGGCTTCCCATCTCAAGTCTTTTGACATGTGAGGCCTTTTGCCACTACGACTAGACCCACATGCATTGCTGTCCTCACTATAGGTTGTGCTACTGCTATACTCACCAATACTACTTTTTGAGCTTTGGGAGAAGTCCCCTTTTTCTCTAGACCTTGATCTCTCATCAGCTTTTGTCACTGGAGATTTATTTCTGTTAGTAAAATTCAAACCAAAGCCAGGTCTACTTGAGCCTGCATCCAAAGTACCTGAATTGACTTCAATGCAGAGATTCATACTGCTGGATGCTGGAGAAGCTTTCTCATTTCGTTTCATATCATGATTCATAGAACAAGTTTGTCTCTGGTGGTCCAAATTACTTATACTAGGAACCAAATCATCCTCAACCTTTTCACTACATGGATTGCAGCTGCTTGAGGCAAAATTTGAATCCTGTTCTACTTTCTTGTTAACAAAGTTCTTGTTTCCAGAGATTGGCTTCATTAAATGCGGACCATTACTAGTCCATTTGCTTATCCTAGTAGCACTGCTGCAGCTAGGTATGGAGGCCAGAGAATGCAACTTACCTTTATGCACACCATCTACCGTTGGAGTTTTGCTAGGTACTTCTATCGAGGTGGGTGCAGCTGCATCCATCCCCTGAATGTTCTGGCTAGCATGAGTAATTGACAAATCAGCAGCTCTCAATTTTTGAACTTCCGTCTTTAAAATTTCATTCCCAACCTCTGTCTGCAAAGGAACAATCTGACCTGGTGATGATAATTTGGTCATCATTGCCTCTGGCATTATTTTATCTGACAAAGGAGTAAAAGGATGAACCCTTGCTTTTGATAACTCTTCTTCAAACACTTGTGTAGACTCAGGCATCAAAGCAGAAAGTTTTGATGTGCTTTCTTCTGGTACAAGAGAGACTTCCATCAAATTCCCCTCACCTCCTTTTATTGGAACACCAGATCCATCTGCCTCAACCACCACTGCCCTATACAATCTTTTGATAGTCCCTGCTTCCGAGACCCCTGATAACCTGCCTGGCTTAGATAATCGCTTCATAGCAGCCATCTCTGAGGCCTGTGAGATGCATAGTCCTCTCAGGGCTTGCTTCAAACTCACAGGCTCTGAGATCCCAATTCCCGACGAATGGAATGAACTAATTCTCATTGGCCTTTTCTGAGCGCTCTTTCGCAAAGGGTCTCTACCAATTTCTGGTGACTGACCCAATCTTCTAGCTTTAGCTCTGATGTCAATTGCCTGGAAAAGGCGATTAATATCATCCTCTATAGAATAATTATTTCCCGAGTCTGACCTGTGGAGCTTTCCATTTTGCTCGTGCACTTTCAATTGAGAATCAGAGTCTTCCGTTGATTCAACAATTTCACTAGTACTGGGTAGGGTATCCATTGTTTCCTGATTCATCCAAAATTCCACAAAAGGTAGACGCAGCCTTGAAAGTAATTCTAACCCAATTCTAGAGAAGAATTTCGAATATGGGCGAGCACAGAGAGTAGAAAACACGCCGCATATTTTCTGAAGCTTCCTTCAATCATAGCGATTTGCAATTCAAATTGCTCCTTAACGTCTCTTCAGAAATTCAAAGTTGAAACATTTAAATCTGTAATGATTACCAAATTTTAGACCAAGTACATGACTTAAAGTTATATCTTAACGCAATAAATTACGTAATAATTTTCCATCAACAATGAACGAAAAATTACTTGATTGTTTATCTTCATTTACAACTAGTACACCACCTGACCCAATTAAAAATAACATGCCTCAGCACGACTTGCGGCAACCGTGTCCACCTATTTGGTTCCCCCAAAGAACATGCAAATTAGTTCACCTGTGTCCATGACCTATCACAGACTCATAACAATTTTTTTTATCAGCAAATTCAACTCATGGATATGATTGAACCTGCAATCCTACCCTCCAACCATTGGTCAAGTGGGTGGAGGAAATGCCATTCGATCCAAGGATCAACAGAAAAACCATAACGTTGTTTTCCTCCTTTCTAAGTTCTATGCAAGATCACAAACTCGAGTAGTTTTAATGTATTAGGTTTGATATCATAAATCAGGACCTTAGTTTTGAAGGCATTCATTTCTACTTCTTAATCGTATAATAAGAATAATAAATGGATAAAAGTATAGCCAAGATTCTCCAACAAAACCTTCAAGGTCCTCAACCCCAAGAAAAGAAGGTGCATGCCTAGCTAGCAAGCCAATCAAGTGATCAAACCTAGCTCCTTTCTTCCTGATTCATTCACACAATCAGCCCCCAACCACCATAAGTCAGGAACAGCCAAATGATGATGGATCTAATCAATCCTTTTTTTCTTTACGTTGGCTGAGATTAATATATATATATATATATATATATATATATATATATATTCTCACACTACAAGACACTAATTACGAACAATATTTGGAAAAAAATATTGAGGTAATTAAAGTTTCCACCAGCCGATAAAGTAAAACAGTAAAGTTAATCTGACAAATTAACGTTAAAAATGAAAAAATAAAAAGAGATCAAGAAAATAAGAACTGAAAACAAAAGCAATACAACATGTAACTGCCAACTCAAAATTCACTCCCTTTATGTACCAGATATCAAAACAAAAGAAACTGCAACAAGAAGAAAAGCAGCAAAACAGAGACTTTTCATGTTACAGAAAAAAAAAAAAAAAAAGGGAAAGAAAAAGAAATGCAAACCTGAAACAAGATCAGAGTGGTCCCGAGAAACACAGACTGATCGATAACCAGCCACACACAGAAAGTAGAAAAGACGCCCTTTTTATTCGAACGGAAAGAGACTCGGCGTCAGAGACGCTTTCTGGGCTTACTTTTGGTGGTTTGGGGTAATGGGTGCAGAATTGGGCACGAAGAGACAAGATTAGTTTGGCTAGAGGTTGAAGGGAGTGAATGAGGGGAGAGAGAGAGAGAGAGAGAGAGAGAGAGAGGAAAAGAAAAGGTTGAAAGAAAGGAAAATCACGAGAAATATCAGACAGACTCGCACTCACTGCTACCACAACTGCTACTGCTGCAACTACAGCTTCTCCCCAGCCCCTCTCTACTGCTTCTTTCCCCTCTCTCTCTCTCTCTCTCTCTCTCTCTCTCGTGGCGGAAAGAAAGAAGAAAGGCACAGTTTTCGCTCCCTTTCCTTCTTTCCGTCATTGACTCGGTAATCAATTTGGAGACGTCGAATACCATAAGGCTTCCCACTCATCATTATCAGCAATTCTGAAGTCCCAGATTACAGTTTTATTTATTATATTATTATTCCATCCTAGGATTATATATATATATATATATATATATATATATATATATAATCCAATATTTTAAAATTTTCTAAATACAATTATTTTTATAATTCAATATAAAATTAAAGGTATTTTTATAAAATTTATATTTATTTTTAATAAATTAATATGATTATATTAATTATTTTTTTATTATAAAATAATTATAAAAGACTTGTAGCTATATTATCCTCAGAATTAAGATTATCCAATGATAATTGTTGGGTAACAACATATTTTGATTTATTTTACATTTTTAACTTTGTTATTAGTGTCGTTTAGATTCGAAGATGAGTTGAGATGAATTGAGATGGGTTGTGAATAGTAGTGAGATAAGTTGGAAATAGTAGTGAGATTTATGAGTTAAAGTAGATGAATAGTAACGAATAGTAGTGGGATGAGTTGAAATGAGTTGAGATAAGTTAAGATGAGTTGCAAATATAAACCGGGTCATGTCAAAAATTTGATGGAGGAAGTACAGTATAAATTTTTTGACAATTCGAGAGATAATTTTTAAAATTGATAAGGGAATTTGTATATTTTCTTTTCTTTTTTTTTAATGGTACCAGGTGTTCAAGAACAACGTCTCGACTAATCTTAAGAATGTACAGACCTTTAATAAGGAGTTATATTTTCTCCTCCCTTTACAAAATCGCATGAAAAACATTTCACATGACACTAATCCAAAGATAAGTAGTGTATCATCTCATCTACAATCATTCACAAGTTTTTAATAAAATAATCTTTTTTAAAAAAAAATTAAACACATGAAATGAAAGCAAGAGTGAAAAGAAATTTAAAAAAAATGATATTTTATTAAGTAATTATATAGAAATCGTAAATGGGTTGTTGCTTTAGCAGATAATACCAAATTCATGTGAAAAAAAAAAAAACAGAGAGAGAGAAGAAATTCCATTTAAGAAGTGCATTGTTAAAGGCTTTTAACTTTTCTAAAATTGATTTAAAAAGAAATTATGAAATTAATTAACTGGTTATATATTGAAGGGGAATTGAAAGATTCTACTCTATGCACCTCCCAAAGTAAAAACCTATGACCTAGCCCCAACGCTTTTTTATTTTATTTTATTTTTTTTAAAATTACTATATGGAGTTTGAGTGGGGCCTGTGATTGCCCCCTTCACCATCAATGGTCTACTTTGGCAAACAAAATTAGGGATGATATTTTTAGTTGAATCATTAGGATAAGAGGTGTCACAATCAGAAAAAGATTACGTAAAAATAATTTTATAAATTGATTTAATTTTATATAATTTTTTAAATTTATTTTTATAATAAAAATAATTTTATAATTTGATAAAACGCATCAATTTATATCAATTTATAAAATTATTTTTATATTATTATTTTATGGTTAGAATATTTTTCTTAAAATAAAATTAGTCGGACTTGTGAACACAAAAAATAGTAGTAAATATGAATCTTACTTTATGAATGGATCTTATTTTATAAAGTAATAAATATGAGTAAGCAGTAAAGATCAAATAGTGTGAATATTCAAAAAATAGCCATCCCCACTTGATAAAAAGATGAGTTATGCGTGCTATTCTCATGAACACAATTAATATCTGTTTTCAAATATTATTATTTATTATTTTATTTTATTTTATTTTTATGGAAAGTCCTGAGGTGAGGCTGAATTCAAAATGGAAGTTAAGCTTTTTGACAAAAAAAGGTGGAATGAAGAAAGAAAAAGGAGCATAATCATAATCATTACCAGTACTTAACATAGAAAATGCTTTGTCTGTACTTATCTGACTATAGAGACCAACACATTACACGTCTAATCCTTCTTTTTAAGCATGTGGCTTCCACTATCCTAAAATTAATCCAAAAAATCTCTAAAATTTATCATATATATATATATATATATATATATATATATATATACAGGATCATATATGCCAACCTTCCAACACATTTGCTCATTTATTTTCCTTTTTATCTTTCTTTTATCTCATTTTTTTCGTTGAAATTAAGTTAGATCTATCATCGCTAACATTGAATCTTAGTTGATGTAAAGAAGAGTGTTTTAGTCTTAAAGAGATTCATAAAAATAAATTTATAAATTAACGTACATTAATACAGTAGATTAGACTATAAAATTATTTTTATTGTAAAGTAAATTTAATGTATTATATGAAATTTGAGTTTGTGAGTTTATTTTTTAAAATTTATTTATATTTGTAGCACTTCTTTTATGTAAATATCAAACTTTGCACTAACATTTAAAAGGAGTGAAATGCGGCATGTTAAGCACGTTTTATTTTATTTGACTAACTTATTCTTTTTTCAAGTCAAATTTGCTCCCATTTCGAGTATAGATAAATATCATGTTATTAAAAAATTACATATTTAATGGAAACTAAGGCTTAAAGTATTTCTATTCACCTCTTTACAACATACCTAAAATGACATTATTGAAAATATTTTCAAAATAATTATATATTATATTTATTATTAATAATATTTTGAGATTTATTTTGAAAATAGATGAGTTATAAGGAAATGGATCTAACCTAGTGGCATTGGTGCCCTTTGTTTGGTGGGCTGTCTCTGGCACACAAACACTTGGGCCCCATTTGGAACTTAGACTCAACTGAGATCAATTCAGTTCAGTCTAATTTTAAGTTCAGTCTAACATCTAAATATCTAACTCTCAAATTACTAAATTAATCTCAATTCAAAATCTCTTTATACGTGAGACCCATGACCTTTTTTAACTCAGCACCTCTTTATATGCAAGACCCACAACCTTTTTAATTTTTCATAAATACATCTAAACTCATATTAACATCCAAATACATTTAAACTCATTTTAGGTAGACCCTACAAAACTCACTCTATCATCTCAACTCACTATTATTCATAAAAAACTCAACTCATCTCAACTTAGCTCAATATACAAACGGGGCCTCAATGTAAAAATAAATACCAAAGGGAGAGCTGGTAGGATTCAAACTAGTGCCTAACCGCTCAGCAGAGGCGCATGTGACCGTTAGACCAAGTCAAACCATTGTGTCATTTGACAACAAATGCTATATATATATATATATATATATATATATATATATATATATATATATACACACACACACACACATATACAAAACCAATTTTAGTCAAAATGACTTTTTGTTGGCATCTTTTGGTCATCTATAGAAAGACTCATTGACCTGCAAATTTATAATCTTAGAAGCCACTATCAAAATTTTGTCTCTTAAAAGCATTTCATTTCTTCAAAACTTGTTATTAGGATCTGTTTAACTGCATAACCAGATTTCTAATCTCTTGGTACATAATAAAATCTGAAAGTATTTGGGTCTAATTTTGTTTGTGTATAACATAATTACACAAATAGACTTGTTCTGGATTTCATTATATCTTGGAGGTAAATTTTTTTGTAACCTGTGTGCATACCATTACTGGTGGGGGCGAATAGTGTCTTAAGGAAAGGAACAGTATAACACGCCTTGAAGCAAACTCTTTTAGCTCACTATTTTCTTCTTTTGCAGCCCCTTTTGCTCTAACAATCTTAAGATAATATTTGATTGAAAATGACTCATAGCTTGAGAAAGTTTATTGCAGATTTTGTAAAGCTCGAACACTTTGATAAAGTCAATTTTCAACATTGGCAAAAGAAGATGTACTTCCTCCTGACTAGTCTTAAAGTGGTGTATGTTCTAGCCACTCCTACGCCTATACAAATGAGGATGGGACAATCACTCAAAGTCAGGTAATGGTCAAATGGGAAAATTCACTCTACAAAATATGAAAATAAATGAAGTCATATTAGTTTCAACTATTATTGATAAACTTTTTCAATCATGTAAAAATTATATAAAAAAATTTGAAATATGGAGGGAGGAAACGTCTCTAGAAGAGTTAGGTCAACATCTTTGCATGGAATAAGAAATTAGGCCTAGAGATAGTAATGAAGAGCACGGCTCTTTGATCTCCAATATACACATAGTAGAGAAAGGTAAGACCCACAAGTCTAGACAACCTAATGAATCCGGATATGAAAACTAGAAGAAAAATAATAACTTTGAAAGAAAACAAAGTCACTTCTAAAGAGAGAATTAGAAGAATCTGAGAGTAAGTTGTTTCTATTATGGCAAACATGGCCCATTACAAAAGTGATTTTAGTCTTCTTAAAAAGAAACGATAGAACTCTGGTTCTAGAGATAATTTTGAGGCCATGATCTTAGAGACCAATATTCTAGAAAGAAATAACTTATGGTGGATTGACTCAGGAGCAACAATGCATGCTTGTAATGACAGGAGCTATTCAAGAGGTACAAGCCAATGGAAGATGTCCATGTTCTTACATGGGGAACTCGCTTGCTACCATAGTTAGAGGCAAAGGGATTATAAATATGGAGTTTATCTCTAAAAAAGTTCTTACTCTCAAAGATGTGTATCATATACCATAAGTTAGAAATAATCTTGTATCTAATAGTTATCTAAATAATTTTGGGTTTAAATTGATTTTTGAATTAGGTAAATTTGTGTAGACCAAAGGGGGTAATTTCATGGGGACAAGATATATGAGTGAATACATATTCAAACTCAGTATTAATAGTTAAGTTAGGTGTCGCTTAGATAGTGAGTTGAGATGAAAGTTGAAAGTTGAATAAAATATTGTTAGGATATTATTTTTTAATATCATTATTGTTTTGGAATTTGAAAAAGTTATATTTTTTATTATATTTTGTATGAGGATTTGAGAAAATTATAATAATTAGATGAGATTAGTTGAGATTACTCTTGCATCCAAATCGGGCCTAAATGTGTTTGCTTACTTGTTGAATTTATATCATTGTCGACACTATTTCTTAATACATATTAATGCTAGAAACCTAGATGATATGTTTAATTTAGATCTAATTTATGCATATGCAAGCTATATGGGAGATAAATGTAGAATATGCATACAGAAAAATAATAAATAAATAAATAAATTAGTGACTTCCATATATGATTTCTATATTGCATTTGTAGTGGGAAAACTTAGTAGATACATAAGTAACCCTAGTCATATTCTTTGGATAGCTGTACAAAGAATTTTTGAATATTTGAGAAATACCATGAGTTATGATATTGAGTACAGAAGTTTTCTTCGATTGTAGAAGGATATAGATACCGGTTCAATAACTAACCATAATGATCACAAATTAACTAGTGGGTGAATATTCACCCTTGGTGGAGGAGCAATCTCCTGGAGATTAGAGAAGCGAGCATGCATAACTTACTCAACCATGACGGCTGAGTTTACAACATTGACTTTTTATAGCAATGAGGCATAGTGGCTAAGAAATTTAATGATAGAGATCTCAATTTGGCCAAAACCAATGCCACCAATATCTTTGCATTGTGATAGTTAGGTTATATTATCACAAGCCTATAGCCATATATATAATGGTAAGTCTAGTTATATTGGATTAAGACATAAATATGTAAGGCAATTACTCACAAAAGGAGTAATTACAAGTGATTTTATGAGATATTGTCAGAATTGGCATATCCATTAACTAAAGAACTTGCAAGAAAATTGATGTGGAAGATATCAAAAGGGATAAATTTAAAGCTTATACAATAAAATCACCAATAATGGAAACTCGACTCAACTCTCAAACATATCAAGACTCAAGTTCAATGAGTAAATTACATTATATTTTTTTGGTTTGCAAGCACTGTGATATTAAAATTAGTTTTCAAATTAATTTAGCATTCCAAAGTTTGAAGTGCTTGGTACATTAATGAAAAGGAGAAACTGAACAATAAGCTCTAAATAGACTTATAACAGAGTTTTGTTAAAGTATTTTAGTTTACCAATATGAGTGTCGGGGGTGGTGTCGATAAGTCTCCTATGCGAACTAGACTTTGTCTCTAGAGAGCTCATTAAATCAGGATATAGACACAAGACCAACCCATGTGTCAGCTTTTTGAACTACTCGAAGAGAAGGAGATTTATATGTGAGATATATCTACATAATCATATAGGATCGTTGTTCAAAGCATGTCTACTATGTCGTCCTGATTAGCTTTAACATATTTTCACTATGTGCAGGTTCATTTATGAGTTCTCACTTCAAGTCCTAAAGACACCTTCATTTATGTATAAATTTCTTTATTCTAACTAATATGTATTTTGAAAATGGTAGGCATGCGGTGGCCCACCACACATGCTTGTGTATGCGGCCCAGCAGCCAAAGGTTGAACAAATACAATGTAAAAATAAATACCAAAGGGTGCACCTGGTGGGATTTGAATCAGTGCCTACCTGTTTGGCAGAGGCACATAGTTGAACCAAGTCCAACAATTGTATCATTTGACAAAAAATGCAATATATATACATATACGAAACCGATTTTAGTCAAAACAAAAAATTATTTGACATCTTTTGGTTATCTATAAATAGATCCATTGGCCTACAAATCTATAATCTCATAAGTCGATTTCAAAATTCTCTCTCCCAAAAGTATTTCATTTCTTCAAAACTTATTATTAGTATATGTTTAACTATAAAAATATATTTTTAATCTTTTGGTAGAATGGTAAAATATGATGGTATTCGGGTCTAATTTCATTTGTGCATAACGCAGTTAAACAAAAAGAATTGTTATGAGCTTCATTGTATCTTGGAGGCAAATTCACTTGTAATTGTGTGCATACCGTTACTACTAGGGGCGAATATTATTTTAAGGAAAACAACATTGTAATATGATTTGAAACAAACTTTTTTCTCTCACTATTTTCTTCTTTTGCAGCCCTCTTTGCCCTAACAATCCATCCTAATTATAAAAATACCAATACTTTTTCATCATTACGTGTCCTAACTCAATAATGTATTAGATGAATCAAGAAATAGACTTGAGGATTTCTTTCCTCTACTTTCTCATGTTATCTCAAGCACTATATATGGTGTATTTGTTTTGTTGATGCAATTTTCAGCAATGTCTGCACTTTTCTCGATATACTTTGATTACTAGTTATAAAAATTCTCTCCCTTTCTTCCCATGAATTTGACCTTGATTGTGCATAATGAAGATCTTCACTCTAAACAATTGGTATGGACTTGTGGTATTAGAAGATTTGAGACTTATTTTTCAAGTTGAACAAGAAAAAATAGAATAAGAAATGGCTTTTCAAGGGATCAAGAACACCACTTTTTTTTATATACAAAATGAAAATATATTAAAAGAAAAAATTGGTTGACAAATTTAATCATCTTACATAGGGCTTTAATTTTTTTTTTTTTTTAAGAAGAGACGAAGGCTACCTGTCCATGAGTGACCTCCTCCCAATTTTATTAAGAGCCCTCACTTGTGGCGGAGGAAAACCGTGGTAACATGCAAGACCTTTGTGATTTACAGATATTCAAATAAAACATCCCAAAAACCAACCTTTAAAAAATAAGCAAATAAACGATACAACAAACTATAAAACCAGAAAGTAAACTAAACAAGCCTAAACAACCAAAAAACTAGTTCTGCAGACAGGGTAAACCCAATTTATCAAGACGAAGGATACCTCTCAATGTCCATGGCAAATTTCGATAACCTTCGTAAGTCAAATTCCAACCCAACTCGCCTTGTCGTGCTAGAAAATCTGCTGCTTGATTAGCTTCCCGAAATTGATGCACAACCGTAAAATTAACTCTTTCAAGAGTAGAAAGTAAATCATCCCAATAATCCCATAAATACCACAACGTACACTTACCCACACGAAGCCAATCCACAACCACCTTAGAATCACTCTCAATAATGACATTAAACAAATTAAGCCGTTTACAAAGCCCAACACCTTCTGTAATAGCCCTTAACTCAGCCCCATTATTAGTACCTTAGCCAAAATGAACAGAATAAACTCCCCGTACCATACCAACTTCATCTCTAATCACTCCCCCTCCACCTGAACTCCCAAGATTGCCACGACAATTCTCATCAGAGTTAAGTTTGAACCAGCCCGCAGGAGGTCTCTGCCAGGCCACCAATTGATGCCGACGGCTCCGCTGAACTGGAAGGTCTAATTGTAGTTCCTGCAAAATCTTCTTGTCCTGCATAGATAGAGAATTAGAAACACTAAGATCCCTAGCAAGACAACGAAGCCAGTATTTAACTGACCACCATACATGAGTAGTACTGTCATGTACCCCTTCCATTCTAGCTTTACACCTTCTCATCCAAAGTTACCAAGATATCAAGCATGGTAATAAACCAGTAAGGACGCCTTTAGCAGAAGCCTTCTTAGCACAATGAAAGCACACCAAGATTCTAGCTTTCCATTGCATCTAACGCATACAAGGAACTCCCAACAAAGTGCTCGCAAACTCCCAGACCCGCGTCGCCACTTCACCACTGCACAAAATATGATCAATGCTCTCACCAGCCTTTCGAACATAGTAGTCACAAGCCGAAGCAAGCACAACCCCTCTAGCCTGCACCCGCTCATCTATTGCCAGACAACTATAATAGGCTTTCCAAACACAAATGGAAACGCGTTTAGGTAACAAGCGATGCCAAATCCATTTCTCTCCGTGCAGTTGTTCCCCTTTCTTTCTAATCACATCCCATGCACTGGTAGTGGAGAAACTACCATCTTTGGATGGCATCCACACAAAAATATCAGCTCCTGATCAGGGTGAGAATCGGGTGGTCCGGACCGGGAAAACCGACTGGACCGACCAATTCGGTCCGAACCGAACCGGGAGTGAATCCGGTCCGGTCCACTGTCCAGTGGTTTTCCAGACCGGACCGGATCGGACCGAATTAAATATATATATATATAATTTAATAATTTATATATATATATATTAAGTGTATAATTTTTATTTGACCAATTAACCTAATCTTATCACTAACTCACCATTAAGTAATTATTAACTAATACTAATATTTATAATTTTATAGTAATACTAATATTTATATTAATACAAGTATTATATTAATAGTCTAGACTCTACTTCTAGACTCTAATATGGTATTAAACAAAAATATATACTAATAGTCTAATATAGACTAAGACTATAGTTAATAGTTATAGTTATACAAATATAGTTATAACTTATACTAAATCACTATAACTAATATTAGTATATTACTAACATATAGCTATACTATATTACTAATATTCTAATACTAATACTATTAGTCTATTATATAGTTATAACTTATATTAATCATTATTGATAATAACTAATCACTATAAGTCTATAGTATTAGTATTAATGTATTATTATATAATATATAGTATTAGTATCACTATATCATTATAATATATATATATATATATTATATGCACCCACTATAAGTCTATATAGTATTAGTATACTAACAGACTCTAATATGGTATTAAAAAAAATATACTAATAGTCTAATACTAATACTAATAATCTATTATATAGTTATACCTTATATTAATCATGATTGATAATAACTAATCACTATAAGTTTATAGTATTAATATTAATGTATTAGTATGAATCATGAGTATTATTAATGTATTATTAATATTAATGTATAAGTCTATAGTATTAAATTAATATTATTAATATTAATGTATTAATTTATCAAATTATTAATAAGGGGGAGATACCTCATCTGCCAAGAAGCCAAAATGGCGCCGTTTAGTATAAAACAGGACCTAAATGGTGCCGTTTAAGTCTAGGAGGGACAGAATTTTGAAACTGAGTTGCGTGAAACAGCATCGTTTCATGCAACTCAGTTTTTTTTTTAATAAACCGTATGTTCAAACGGCACCGTTTGGGTCCAATTTCAATCCAAACGGTGCCGTTTCAACATTAGTTTCCCCCCTCCCCCCCACTTCCCCAGTTCACCTCCTCTCCTCCGAAAGGCAATTTTGTGAAACGAAAAACCCTAGCCCAGTAGCCCCTCTCCGTCACATCCCCCCCTCCTCCAGCCCCTCCGTCGTGTATTTTGGTACTATCTCTCTCTCTCTGGTATTTAATCTTCTGCACAATACATCAGAAGCTTGTAAAGGGTCCGAAAAAGCTCCATTGCAATACCTGCAAATATCAAATCAAACAGATGATTATGTTATACTTTAGATTTAAGATAGATTGTAAGGATGAATTCCAACAGACTAATTTTGATAATCAAAGATTATGTGCTTTTAAAGAACTGTTGTAACACTTGGGTTCTTAATCAGGATTTAGAATTTTGTTTTCTAAATAATATTATTAGGATTAGTATTTTATTATTGATGATGACTGGAAGTTACACATCAAAAATATATATACAGTTTTTCATCAATAATATACTGTATATATATATATACAGTATATGCACTTATGATGATAGATTGGTCTTGCATGGTTCCTTGGACTTGTGATCATTTCTTACTAAATAGTCTTTCACCAACATCCAAACAACATCAAATTTCATGTTTGTTTTAACTCACAAAAGTAATCTATATTTTAATGTTTGTTTTCTAATTCTTTTGTCCTTTTGTCTTGTTTGTCCTGACTTCTTTTTATAGATAGAGTTTTCTACAAATGATGTGTAAGAGTTAACACCACCCCCACCCCCATCCCCATCCCCATCCAATGTAAGTGATCAATTAGTTGGTGGGTCACAAAGAGGTAGAGTTAGGTCTTTTGCTTGGGATCACTTTACAAAAATTCCAAAAGGTGATCCAAGTAAACCTAGGGCTGCATGTAATTATTGTGGTGCTTCGTATGCATGTGATACGAAAACCAATGGTACGAAAAACATGAAGTATCACATTGAGCACCAATGTAAGAAATATCCGTTTAAGAAGACGGATAAATCTCAGATGACTCTAGGTTGGAAGGTGGAGGGAGGAAGTGGTAGTGGTAGGAGGGACAGAATTTTGAAACTGAGTTGCGTGAAACAGTGTCGTTTCACGCAACTCAGTTTTTTTTTTTAATAAACCGTCTGTTCAAATGGCGCCGTTTGGGTCCAATTTCAATCCAAACGGTGCCGTTTCAACATTAGTTTCCCCCTTCCCTCCCCCCCCCCCCCCCCCCCAGTTCCCCAGTTCACCCCTTCACCCCCTCTCCTCCGAAAGGCAATTTTGTGAAACGAAAAACCCTAGCCCAGTAGCCCCTCTCCGTCACATCCCCCCCTCCTCCAGCCCCTCCGTCGTGTATTTTGGTACTATCTCTCTCTCTGGTATTTAATCTTCTGCACAATACATCAGAAGCTTGTAAAGGGTCCGAAAAAGCTCCATTGCAATACCTGCATATATCAAATCAAACAGATGATTATGTTATACTTTAGATTTAAGATAGATTGTAAGGATGAATTCCAACAGACCAATTTTGATAATCAAAGATTGTGTGCTTTTAAAGAACTGTTGTAACACTTGGGTTCTTAATCAGGATTTAGAATTTTGTTTTCTAATTAGTATTATTAGGATTAGTATTTTATTATTGATGATGACTGGAAGTTACACATCAAAAATATATATACAGTTTTTCATCAGTAATATACTGTATATATATATACAGTATATGCACTTATGATGATAGATTGGTCTTGCATGGTTCCTTGGACTTGTGATCATTTCTTACTAAATAGTCTTTCACCAACATCCAAACAACATCAAATTTCATGTTTGTTTTAGCTCACAAAAGTAATTTATATTTTAATGTTTGTTTTCTAATTCTTTTGTCCTTTTGTCTTGTTTGTCCTGACTTCGTTTTATAGATAGAGTTTTCTACAAATGATGTGTAAGAGTTTTCTACAAAAGAAGACGGATAAATCTCAGATGACTCTAGGTTGGAAGGTGGAGGGAGGAAATGGTAGTGGTAGTGGGAGACCTGTGCCTATTGCATTTAGTGTTGAGGCTTGCCGACAAGCCTTAATAGAGATGATTATTCTTGATGAGTTGCCTTTTAGGCATGCTAAAGATGAGAGTTTCAGGAAGTTTATACTTGTGGTTTGTCCTAAGTGGGTAGGGATTCCATCCCATATGACGGTTGTTAAGGATTGCTTTAATTTATTTTTAAAAGAGAAATAAAAGTTGAGAAATGCTCTTCGAGGGCAGCGAGTTTCTCTCACCACGAATACATAGCATCCGTGCAAACCTAAACTATATGTGTCTCACAGCACATTTTATTGATGATGACTGGAAGTTACACAAGAGAATTCTTTCCTTTTGTTTGGTTGAAAATCACAAGGGTGATACCCTTCGTAAGGGCATAGAGATGTGTTTGCATGATTGGGGGCGACCAAAAATACTTGCACTCACACTTGATAATGCAAGTTCTAATAATGGGGTTGTTTCTTATTTGAAAAAAAAACAAAGTATAGGAGAGACACGATCTTGGAACATGAATTCTTATATGTTCGATATTGTGTCCATATTTTGAACTTAATCATTCGTGAGGGGTTAAAATAACATGATGAGTCTATTGCGAAGGTGAAGGGTGTTGTGAAGGATTTAAGGTGTCTAGTGATGGAAAACAAATTCTCCAAACTGTCAAATCGATTGGCATCGACAGACATATTCTGGCAACCATCTTTCTCCCTATTGGCCGATTTCGGTCGAGAATAGCACATTTTTTCCTTATCAGTGCTATTTCGATTTTGGACTAAAACTACATTGATACATTCGGTTTTTAGCCCTATTCTCAAGCATGAAAAACTCATCATATAAAATCTCATCTCATAACATCTCATCACAAAGAAAACCAAACTAATTAGAGGGATCACTTCCCCATTCGATTCTGTGAATCACTCACACGACCAACGTGCAAGCTGATTCGTTTGTTTCAAATCATCCAACACACATCGAAGTATACATGTTGAATCGGGGATACATTCTACCTAACTAACCAACTCAAAGAAACCACAAATAATACGTTTGGGAAATCTCTCCACCCATCGATTAAGTGAGGCCAATACGAAAGCATTCTACCTTGATCATCCTGAGGACCCTTACTCCTTCACATGAAACTTGTGACAACGTGTCGTAGGAATGTGTTAGAGATCCCGGTCTTGTCCCTAACATTAAGGACCACGAGCTTACCTTGGAGATGATGATAACCAAGTGAACTTGTCAACTTGCTTGGCCTTCAACAAAAGGATGGTGTTTGAGTGATGAAATGATGAAGATGATGATGAACTCAGGTAGGCTAAGTGTTGATTATGAGTGTTTGATGCAATGTGGGCAGCTTGAAGGGTGCCCTTGATGTTTGGGCCACTTGGATAGTGATTAGGGTTGGTATGATGAAGTGTAGCTAGGATTTTGTGAGATGGCTAGGGTGGATTTTAAGATTTAGAAGAGTTGGCTTAGGGTTGGAGTTTAGGATGATGCTAAGGTTTGAGAATAAGGTGAAAGAGTGAGACTAGGGTTTAATGGCTAGGGTTTGAGGGTTGAATGAGTCTAGGGTTGTTCTTTGACTTTAGAGATTTATTAGATAAGATGAGGAAGATATAATTTGGATAAAGTAAGTGGATGAAGATGAATAGTGTTTGAATGAGTCTAAGGTTGTTCCTAGAGTTTAGGGATTGGCTAAG